>NC_134852.1:12370000-12487500 GCF_049852395.1 Peromyscus maniculatus bairdii | reverse complement strand
ATATATATATATATACATACTATGTGTGTGTGTGTGTTTGTGGGTATGTGTGTGTTTGTTTGTGGTTATGTGTGTATGGGTATGTGTGTGTGTGTGTTTGTTTGTGGGTATGTGTGTGTGTGTGTGTGTGTGTGTGTGTGTATGGGTATGTATGTGTTGTTTGTGGGTATGTGTGTGTGTGTGTGTATGGGTATGTATGTGTTGTTTGTGGGTATGTGTGTGTGTGTGTGTATGGGTATGTATGTGTGTGTTTGTGGGTATGTGTGTGTGTGTGTGTGTGTGTTGGTATGTATGTGTTGTTTGTGGGTATGTATGTGTTGTTTGTGGGTATGTGTGTGTGTGTGGGGGTGATATGGAAGCTCTCGTTCCCTACTGATCTCTACAGTGGCTGAACCACTTTACACATTCACACGGGCTCTATCTATTCTTTAACCCATCTACTCTTCTGCCCCCACTGAGCTGGGACCCTCCCTACCTCCTGACGGAGCCATGGAGACATTGTGGCCTCATCTTAGAAAGGCTTTGTCCTGAAGAAGGGGCTAGTTTGTTCAGATATCTGCCTGATTGTGGTGCTCTTGGAGCTCAGGCCACCCTAGGTCCCATTCCTAAGGAGCGTTCTTTGACAGGTTGGGCAGCTAAAGGTCAGGGTTATCACCTCTCTACAGTCTGCATTCTCTGCTCCTTTCTCCAGTCCCTAATACTGTGATGAGTCTCAGGATCCTGAACCAGACCAACAGTTCCATCACCTTGAGCTGGACAGCACCGGTGGGTCCCCGTGATCCCAGCTACACCTACTGGATTTCATGCGTCCCGGAGGACAAAACCACCACCAGAGTAGAAGACACCCTGCAAACCACTGTCACACTGGAGACACTGGAACCTGGGAGCTTGTACAACTTCACTGTCTGGGCTGAGAGGAACCAAGTGAGCGGCTACAGCAGTCACCTTCTCTGGGCTACTGGTAAGGCTTGGTCCAGTTCTGATCCCAGCACTCTTGGGGTGGGGCAAGAGGAACTCTGGGGAAGGGGTGTGATGGGGAGCTTCCTGGGCGCTGAAGACAGCTTGCTGACTTTATCTAATTGTCTTAGTTACTGTTCTGTGACTGTGAAGAGACGCCAACATGACCAAGGCAGCTCTTATAAAAGAAAGCATTTACTTGGGGGGCTTACTTACAGTTTCAGAGGCGTAGCCCGTTATCACCCTGGTCGTGAGCATGGCAGGACACGGGTAGACATGGTGCTGCAGGAGCTGCTGAGCTTCATCCTGATCTGCTGGCCACTGGCAGAGAGAGAGAGAGAGAGAGAGAGAGAGAGAGAGAGAGAGAGAGAGAGAGAGAGAGAGAGAGAGAGAGAGAGAGAGACTCTGGGCTTGGCTTTTGAAACCTCAAAGTCCACCCACACTGATACACCTCCTCCACTGAGGCCACACTCCCTCATCTTTCCCAAACAGTCTGCGAACTGATGCCTAAGCATTCAAATATCTGAACGTATGGGGGCCATTTTCATTCAAAGTGCTACACTGATGTTACCATAGTTTGATGTTGCCAACGTCCTGTTCCTAGAGATTGCCATTTCTCAACCAGCAGGAATTTCAAAACTATGGGATCTGGGTTTTTTTGGGAGGGGAGGGGTGGGTAGGCTCTCTGGAGTCAGGAAGGCTCAGTACCACTCCTAGGAAACCAACAGCATCACCAGCAGTTGCTTCTGTCGAAATAGACATGTGAAGGATGATGTCTTGTCGCAGCCTACACATGGCGGGTACCACTCATGAGGAGAGCCCAAATCACTCCAGAGACTCGGTTCACTGCTGACGGATGAATGCTTTAATCCTTAGTCTCCAAGGCTGAGAATACTAAAGTTAGTAGCTTCCTCTAACCACTTGCTGTGCTGAAGAGTAAGAAAGGATCTTGTCCTTGGGTGGATGTGGGACAGGCAATTAGAAAAGGTCAGACTTCATGGGAACAGAGAGGTAACTGGACCACAAATCCCATCATGCCATGGGGCCAGGACTTCCTATATTGAGATATGGAGGTTCCAAGGCCTCAAGGGAATTGTAGTTTGAGGTGACTTAAGTGATGAAGGAGACCCAGAGCTATACATATGGACAGAGAGAACTCAGATGATCCTGGTCCCCACCATGTTTCTAGGTTCTTTCTTTGGGCTCCGTCTTTTCTCACTGGAATCACTGATGACCACAAACTCCCTATGTGGCTCAGGTTAGCCTGAACTCATGGCAATCTCCTACCTGAGCCTCCCACGTACTAGGATTACAGGTGTTAATGAAGATGATTGGCTGGGAAGGGGGATCTCTGGGTCCACAACCCTTAGGGCTCTGCTCACTTTCAGCTCCCAATGAGGTGACAGATCTACAGAATAAAAGCCATACCAACAGCTCTGTGACCTTGATATGGAGTGCTCCCAAGGACCGCTATTCTCCCAACTACACCTACTGGGTTCAGTGGGCCAGTGAAGAAGAAGAGCCCCAGGGAAAGAAAGATACCCCAGGATCTGCAGCCAATTTCAAGGACAGTACCAATGAGTCTCGTTATGAGGTCAAGAGTCTCAGGCCTGGCACTTTGTACAACTTCAGCGTGTGGGCAGAGAGGAGCCATGTGTCCAGCTCCATACAGCACCTCCAGGCACCCACAGGTGAGATGCCCCCACTCTCTTTGTACCTGGTGGAATGGGCTTAGGTCGGCTTCATGGCAAGAAGGGGACAGAAATGTTGGAGAGATGGCCCAATGGTTAAGAGCACTTGCTGTTCTTACAGAGTTCAATATCAGCACTTATGTGCAGTGGTTCACAAACACCTTTGACTTAAGTGGAGGAGACCCTGTCCTTTTCTGGCCTCAGTGGGCACCTCTACACACACACACACACACACACACACACACATTCCCTACACAGACTATGACATATACCTATAACAGAAATATTTCTAAAGGGAAAAAATGTGAGTGGACTACAAATTCCATAATGCCATGAGGTTGAGACTATACAGTGATACAGAGTACAAGGCATTGTGGGAGTTGTAGTCTGGGAGAACTTTAGTTTTTTGAGGATCAGAGAAGATGAGGTGTTTGAGTTTGGAGAGGAAGAGATGGGCTAGCTCTCATAGAGTTGGGCGTGCAAAACCAGCCACGTTTGGCGGGTGGCTCATCCTGATTCCTCTCGTTTTCTTTACTCAGCCCCAGATCCTGTCAACAGCATCTCCTGTGTCAGCACCTCTGGGGGCTACGGGGTCATCCTGACCTGGTCCTGCCCATCTGAGGGTTATGAGACCTTTGAGGTGGAGGTGGGCAGGCAATGGATCTCCCGGAACGGATCTTTCTGTAATAAAGGCGTGTCTGTGTCAGACCTTGGACCGGCTCAGTCCTACATGGCCACCATCACGACCGTCTCGAATGGACTGAGGGCCCCGTCCATCTCTGTGACCTGTTACACAGAAAGCGCAGGTGAGCAGGGTCCCAGGGACAAACCTTCACATCTTGCCATGAAGGGAAGACATGGGCTTTTGTTGTCGTTGTTATTGCTTTTTTGTTTTGTTTTGGTCTGTCTTCCTTTTGTTTTCTTCTCGTTCTCTGTCTCTCTCTTTCTCTCTGAGTGTGTACCTGTGTGTAGGTTCATGTGCACATGTGTGTATGCACGTGGCCAGAGGACAATCTTGGGTGTTGTTCATGTATATCTACATTAAAATTTTTTATAAACTTGTGTGTGTGTAGGTCAGAAAACAGATTGCAAGAGTCAATTATTTCCTCCTGCCATGTGGGTCACGGGGATCTAACTCAACTCTTTTGACCTGGTGGCAAGTGCCTTCACCCCCGATCCATCTCACAGCTCCACATATGTTTTTTTCTTTGGGTCTTTCATTGACTTGGAACTGACCCAGCAGGGCCGTGCGGGTTGGGCAGCAAGCCTCAGGGGTCCGCATGTCTCTGCCGCCCTGTAGACATGTGCCAGCACGCCCGGTGTGTTCTGAGATCTAACTCGAGGCTCATGCTTGTAATGCAAGCACTCTACTGACTGAAATGACTCCCTAGCCCTCCTGGTTTTCTTAAAACAGCATTCTTGGGATAAAATCCACTGGACATACAATTCACTCACTTGAAGTCATCAAATGATTTGATGCTAGTCGGTGTATTTCCAACACCGTTGCATCTTTAACTACTATTTATTTGAGAACAATTTTTCTTTAAGGAAAAAAAAACCCCTATTTTTATCAATATGGATGCTTTCCTTTCACCTATGACTATGTACCACTTACATGCAGTACTGTCAGAGGCCAGAAGAGGGCATCAGATTCCCTGGGGCTGGTGTTACAAATAGTTGTGAGCTGCTGTGGGGTGCTGGGAGTCGAACCCAGATCCTCTAGAAGAGCAGCCAGTGCTTTTAACCCGGACCCACCTCTCTCCAGCTGCATTGTATAATTTTTATCTCAGTAGATTTTTATCTCTAATCTTCTTTTAAAAGTTTTATTACATTTATTTATTTGTCTGTGGGGGTGGGGCACACACACAGGCCACTAGGCTTGTACGGAAGTCAAGGACTTGGCAGCAAGCACCTTTACCTCCTGAGCAATCACGCTGGCCCTACCAGGATCTTACTGGATGTATGTTTCCCTCTAGGAACCTGGCCTCTAGTAATACTAGGTAACCATCCCAGAGGTACAGTGGAAGTGGATGCAGTGTTAGATGTATGCTTCTCGGCCTTGCCTTGCCCGGTTCCGTTGCTTAGGGGTGTATCTCTCTTAGCAAACCAGCATCCTGGAGAGGACAAGGTCCGGTCATATCTGAAGGACCAAGTTGGTGAGGTACACAAGTCCTCATAAAGGATGTGTGTTCCTCCTGGAGTCTGTTGACCATCAGCTCTATACAGCCAGGACTGCTGGGCAGCTGCAGGCTCCAGCTTCCAAAGCTGATGGAGATGGGTCTCCTCCAGGACTGGGTATCTAAGGACAGATCCTAGGAGAGCTGGGCTCATCAGAGCTTGGGAACAAGCAAGGTCTTGAGTCTACCCAGTGTTGTCAGAGCTCCATTGCCAAGCACCCGGGCAAGCAAATCTCTGAGAAAACCAAATCCCTATCCTAGGGAGAACAGATGCCATGAAGATGAGGGAGTGTTGTAGAATCACCTGGGAAGACTAGTCCATGGGCACAGCTTTGGGAGGGGGGTTGTCTTGATTACCAGGAAGTCCCGCCCACTATGGGTGGCACCAATCTCTGTGTAGGGAATTCTGGATCGCATAGGAATGCAAATAATAAGCTGAGCATTGGCAAGAGTTGATTCAACATTTTCCATTCTGGACTGTGAATGTGATATGACTAGCTACTTCAAGGTCATGCCTCCTATACTTCCCCACAGGGATGCACTGTAAACCGCAATGGTGAACCAGATAAGTCCTTTGTCTTTTAAATTGTGTGGTGATATATTCTATATCAAATAAAGCTTGCCTGAGGATCAGAGGACAGAGCCAGCCACTTGATTCAACATAGAGACCAGGCAGTGGTGGCACACACCTTTAATCCTAGCACTCAGGAGGCAGAGATCCATCTGGATAGGCAGAGATCCATCTGGATCTCTGTGAGTTGGATCTGTGTGAGTGCAAAGCCACCCTGGACTACATGAGATTGACTCAGTCTAGGAGAGAAACAGAGCCAGGCAGTGGTGGCACACACCTTTAATCCCAGCATGTGAGATCTCATGCCTTTGCTTGGGAAGCACACAGGCCTTTAATCCCAGCATGGAAGGAAGGCAGCGATGGCTGGGCGGAGAAAGGTATCTAAGGCACTAGGAGACAGGAACTGAAGGCGTTTCAGCCTGAGGAGTCCTAGAGGTGAGACGTGGCAGTGGCCTGTTCCTCTGTCTCTCTGGTCTTTCAGCATTTACCCCAATATCTGGTTCTGTTTTTTCTTTAATTAAAAACCTATTTAAGATTCAAGCTACAAGTTGCCTTTTGCTGTTGTTGTTCCAGACACCGTTTCTCTGTGTAGCCCTGGCTGTCCTGGAACTCTCTCTGTAGACCAGACTGGCCTAGAACTCTTGAACTCAGAATTGCCTGCCTCTGCCTCTCGAGTGCTGGGATTAAGACATGGGCCACCATGCCCAGCTGCGAGTACATACTGCTTTTGGAAAGAAACTGAGTTTGGTGCTCATTTCTCCACGGAACTCCACCTTCAGGGTATCTGATGTCCTCTTCTGGCCTCTAAAGTACCTGTTCTCTCTCTCTCTCTCTCTCTCTCTCTCTCTCTCTCTCTCTCTCTCTCTCTCTCTCTCTCTCACACACACACACACACACACACACACACACTAATGTCATCATTGTCACCACCATCATCTCCATCATCATCATCATCATCATCATCTCCATCCTCCTCCTCCTCATCATCATTATCACCATCATCATCATCCTCATCCTCCTCTCTCCCTCCCCTTTTCACTGCAGGGGTCATTGTGGGAGCCATCATCGGCATCCTCCTACTTTTCATCCTGGTGGGCTTGCTGATTTTCTTCCTGAAGAGGAGGAGGTGAGACTCGGAACAGAACTGGTGGGCATTTGGCTAGTGGGAGCCCAGAAGGGAAGATGAGAATCTCTGGTCTTGAGCTCAGGCTGGAGATTTACATTCCGGTGTCTTTCTTCCAGAAGAAAGAAGAGCCAGCAGAAGGACGTGCCCAAGGATCTGGTGTTCAGGTGAACAGGGTGTGTGTGTGTGCGTGTGTGTGTGTGTGTGTGTGTGTGTGTGTGTGTGTGACATTCCAGACTATCATTGTCAGGTAAGGGGAGGAGAGTCTGCTGCTCACTGGATAGGTCAGAGGGCAGAACCAAGCCTCAGAAGGGATTGTGACCCCTGTAATGGGCCACAGCTCATTCACGGAGACACAGCCTAGGGTCCATTCTCTTCTTTGTTTTCTTTAGATGTTTTATTATTCTTTGAGAATGTCATTCATATATGCAATGTGATTTGATCATATTCAGCTTAATTTCAAATTTTATTTACTTTATATGTATGAGTGTTTTGCATGCAGGTTTGTCTGTTTACTCCACTCAGCCTTGGTGCCTGAGGAGGCCAGAAGAGGGCATCAGATCCCATTAGGACAAGACTTACAGATGGCTGTGAGCAGCCATGTGTGTGTGTGTGTGGGGGGGGTGCTGGGGATTGAACCCGGGTCCTCTGGAAGACCAGCCAGTGCTCTTAACCACTGAGCCATCTCTTCAGCTCCCATCCTAACTGTTTTACATTTATTATTTGTGTCCACATACTACACAGTGCATGTGAGGAGGAAGGGCAGGGGACCTCTTGTGGGAGTTGGTTCTCCCCTTCAACATGTGGGATCAAACTCAACTTGTGTTGTAGCACTAGGAAGGGCTAGAAAAGCAAGATAATATAGACCATGCTCTATGTGTGGAGACAAGTAAAGCAAGAAGAGAGCAGAGGGAGGTCAAGGAACACTCTAGACAGGGCATTAAAACTGGAGGAGGGGGCTGGGTGTGGTGGCCACGTCTTTAATCTTAACACTTTGGAGGCAGAGGCAGGCAGATCTCTGAATTCCAAGCCAGCCTGGTCTACAGGCAAGATCTAGGACAGCCAGGGCTATACAGAGAAACCCTGTCTCAAAAAACCAACCAACCAACCAACCAACCAAACAAACAAACAAACAAACAAACAAACTACTAGAGGAGAGGTGAAGCCAATTAAGAAGAGCAAAGATCTGAAGGAAGTCATTTGGAACAGGATTTGGAACAGTTCTAGGGTGTCCTGTGACGTACCAGGAAGATGGGAAAGAAATGCCTGCTTCCCAGCAGGGGTAACACTGAAAGCTCAAAGGACTCCAACAAGCGCCGCCGTGATGAGTAAGTGAGTTGATCAGGGATTACTTACAGAGCATTGGGTGCTTTTAGAAGGCTGCCTCCCCGCAGTCACCATCACACCTGCCCATACCGCCAAGCGCCTACAGGTCTAGAAGCAGGAAGGATGCAAACCCAGGCCTCGAGCGCCACCGTGTGTGCAAACAGCGGAAGCGACTACAGGCTGCTGTAAAGAAAGGTACCACAGAACCAGACCCAGAGAGTCTGTGCTTCCAGGCTCCTGCAAGGGATTCCTGCAGGCTCAGAAAACTCCGTCAGACTACAGAAAGGATAAATTTTGCTCTATGGACGCCTCATATAAAGGACAGATAAATGGCTGCAAGGTGGAGTTACTCTGGCTAGGACCGAGACCAGTCTCTGTACACGGGGCAAGGGAAGTGCAAGGACGCTGAGGTAGCAGTGTTTGGGTGCTTAGGGAACACTGTGTGTCTCTGAGATTGGCTGCTGTGAACCCAGGGAACTGTGTTAGGGAGCAAAGCCAGAGAGGTGGCAGGCGGGGCTCCGTCAGGTGGAGTCTTGCAGGAGAAAGCAAGCATGTCAGTCAGTGTACATCCTTGAGGGGAGTTTGGAGAGGGTTTTTATTGGGGAAAATTATAAAGGCCACTCCATGTAGTTAAAAGGAAGATTTATTTAGTGGATGACTTACAAATGAAAGAATGGATAGGTCGCGGGGGTCTGGGGAAGGCGTATAGCAATCCAGCGGTGTTCTCTGGAGCTCTGCACAATCAATCTCCACCATCCAGGGTCCAGGCGCAGAGAGCGCGCCCAAAGCGAGCGCTTGCCCATCCAGCTCTCAGGTTTCCAGCACCTCCCCTCGCCCCGCCTCGTAGGCGTGACAGTTGCCAGAGTCTCAATGGGGGTTGGAGCTTCCAGATCCAAGCTGGAATGGCTACCCACTACATCTCCCCCTTTTTGTCTAAATAAGAAGGTTCTAAACTAATACAAGACTATATACAAAGGAATGGTTATCAAATATTGTCCAGAAATAATGAGGGATAATGACCTAGATAAGATGTAACTACAACCAATGCAAACAATATCAAGCAAGAAACACATTCTAAAATCCAGAGAAGTATAGAGCATAGGTAAACGGCATGTTATAAAGATCATTCAAAGGTGTCCTATCCTAAAGAACCTGAATCTAATACTTAATATGTTCTATCTAAGATATTATATATACTAAGTTGTAACTATAACTGCTAGTCTTCAATCCCATCAAAGACCTGAGAAGGAACATAATGGTACTTGAGAAATGGTAGACGGATGCAAGCAACTTCGGGAGTCTTGCAAGAGTAGACCAAGACAGCTGGCAGCCTGGACAGTCACCTAATGTTTCTCAGCATTGTTGGTGCATTCAAATTGGCTACAGGCCTAGAGTATCTGACAGACCATTTTCAGAAGCAGGATTTCTGAAAGACCATCTTACCCTGTCTTGGCAGAGTACAGTGGTCACTTTCCTTGTGTCCCGCTTGTCCAGAAAGGACAGCATTGCATTTGTACTGTCAGCCATCAAGGCAAGGGCAGTTCTTTGCCCCGTAGGCCATTTTGTGCCAAAAAGACAAACTTCCAAATGGAAATGTCTTAGAAGCCCAACATTCTCTCGGGATCAATTGGTGCAGCCAGGAGCAATTGTGCCTCATATCAACAGAATTCTAAGTTATTTAAATGCCATATTCTCTAGGTCTATGAAGTGTTTGAAGATTACCTGTCCATCTGACCTATGTATCTGTAAATCTGGATAACCTAACTAATGTAACTATAGAGATGACAGGCATAGGCAACTATAAATCTATAAATCTTATCTACCGAAATAACCTAAGGACTAAGGCTTCACGTAAATAAGGTAAACAGTCTATAAGCAAATGTATGGTGAAGAACGATGACTTCAAAATTGTGACAATACACAAGATATTTATAACAGAGGTAGGAATATATAGTGCGATATGCAATATGACAATAATCTTAAATATATCTCAATATACCAAATATCCTAACAGAAGTAGAACATATATAAAGTATGACAGATATAAATTTACATTTGTATCAATATAAAAATGTTTCAAATAAGAGTAGAAATATATGTACATTATAACAAATATAGTTCTGTATTTGTATCAATATACAAATTATCTTAAACAGGAGTATAAAAATAGTTTACATTTGTATCAACATATAAGAATCTGTAACAGTACAAATTACAGTGCAAATTGTCTAAGGTTGCTATTTTACCAAGTTTGTTTACTAGTATATACAATGATTTACCATCATATCTTATACCTATCCGTTCCATTTCTTCCGCCCCCCCCTTTTTTTTTTACAATACTGAGTTAATATTTTCTTCCACACCCAACCCTACAACCGTCATCCATAACCCTGAGAATTATGAAACCTAAGGGAGAAGGGGCGTCGTTTTCTTAGAATTGCTTCCTGCCGTTTAGGGGGTGATGTTATCTCTGTTGGGTACTGTGAGAAAGCTCAGATAGTTAAATCTCAGTTAGACTAACTGTAGGTTCTGCAGCAAGTTTTAGAGTAATGGGTAAGATTGTCTGAAATTCTGGCAAGAAGTGTAGTATGATGATGATTACCATGGCATCATTCTGGATTGGGTAGAGTTGTTGTTGTTGGAGCCCCATCTTCCTTCTGGTGACTTCTGAGATTGCTATTGGAAAAACTTATTTGTTATCAAAAATGGGAGGTTTGGATTTAAAGAGGACATAGCATGTAAGAAAGGATTCTGAGAAATCAAGAGTAAGCATGGAGAGAATTAGAATTTAGAAGACAATGGTCCCTTTTTATTGGTTTCCTTCTGTCTCACACCAGAGGGCTCTTCTGATATGGGACTGAAGAATCTCTTAAACTTTTCTTTTAGCAATATGCTTGGGTTTAGAGAAGGAGTGAGCCAATTCCATCTCCAAAGCCAGCTTGGCTATAATTGAATTGGAACCACAACTTTTCTAGATTGATAGAGAGAAAGATGTTAGACAGTGAGATTTTACCATGTGTAGATTGGTACCAATAGATTCTTCCTTTCTGCTGTAAACATTCAGATATCCAAGGCCTTATGAGTTTTGGAAGATGGGTATTTCCATTATCCTGGAAAGACAAAAACAGAACCCTACCCCAGCCTTTGATTGTTAAATTTTTCTTACAACTTGTAGAGATGTCATATTGGTGGATGATCTTTTACTTCTCTTCATCAAGGGGTTTTTCCTGTTCGAATCGGATTTTTATTAATTTTGTTGGTATCCATAGCTTTTCTTCTCCTGCAGAAACAAAGGCAAAACCCCTTCCCCAACGTAGAACATATCCAGGTTTCCATTCTGAGATCAGCACATCCTTGAAATAAACTGGTTGGTTTAGCTCAGGAGTTTTGTCTATCGTCCAATGTCTCTCCGCAGCTGTTGTTCCTTTCTCATTAGCATTGAGAAAATTCAAGGTTAATAAAGCACTATGCAGTCTATTTCTAGGAGTCATTGTTACCTGTTGCTGTTTATTTAGCATATCCTTTAAAGTTCGATTGGATCTCTCTATGACTGCTTGGCCTGTGGGATTGTGTGGTATACCTGTAACATGCTTTATATTATAATAAGCAAAGAACTGTCTCGTTTTATTGGAGACATATGCTGGGGCATTGTCTGTCTTAATTTGTACAGGTATTCCCATGATGGCCATAACTTCTAATAGGTGTGTAATCACAGAATCAGCCTTTTCAGAACTCATAGGAGTTGCCCATTGAAATCCTGAATAGGTGTCAATGGTATGATGTACATACTTTAATCTTCCAAATTCTGCAAAATGAAACACATCCATCTGCCAAATTTCATTTCTTTGTATACCTTTTGGATTACTCCCTGCAGGTAATGGAGTTTGGTTATAGATGGAACAAGTAGGACATTTTTTCACAATATCCTTAGCCTGTTGCCAAGTGATGGAGAAATCCTTCTTCAAACCTTTGCTATTTACATGGTGTTTCTTATGACATTCTGAAGCTTCTAGCACATTACCTATTAGTAACTGATCAATCTCATCATTACCTTGTGCTAAAGGTCCTGGTAGACCTGTATGGGATCTGATATGTGTTATATATATAGGATGTTCCCTTTTTCTGATGATTTCCTGCAATTGTATGAATAATGAAGTTAATTCTGTATTATCAGGAATAAATTCAGCAGTTTCAATATGTAAAACAACTCTCTCTGCATATTGAGAGTCAGTGACTATATTGAGGGGTTCTGTGAAGTCCATCAGTACCATAAGAATGGCATACAGTTCTGCCTTTTGTACAGAACTATATGGACTTTGTACCACTTTACTTAAGTCTCCTGATTTATATCCTGCTTTCCCTGATTTATTTGCATCAGTGTAGAATGTGAGGACTCCAGAAATTGGCTTTTGTCGTACAATGTGAGGAAGGACCCATTCAGTCTTCTTTATGAATTCTACTCTCTTGCTTTTGGGATAGTGGTTGTTAATCTCTCCCAAAAAGTTACTGCAGGCTCTCTGCCAGTATTCATTATCTTTCCATAGTGATGAAATTTCCTCATTAGTTAATGGTACTACAATTTCTGCTGGGTCCATTCCTGTCAACTGGCGAAGTCTTAATTTACCCTTTTGAATCAAATCAGAGATCTTTTCTATATAAGTCTTTAATTTCTTATTTGGTTTACGTGGTAGGAATATCCATTCCAATATAATATCTTCCCTCTGCATCAAAATACCTGTTGGGGAATGTCTGGAAGGGAATATGACAAGAATGCATTTAAGTTCTGGATCCACACGATCCACATGTGCTTCTCGAATTGTCTTTTCTACTAGAGCCAATTCCTTCTCAGCTTCGGCTGATAATTCTCTTGGACTATTTAATTCTTTGTCCCCTTCTAGAGTATTAGCCAAATTTTTTAGTCCATCTTTGGGTATTCCCATGATACCCAGTAAGTTGGAAATGCTTCCTAATAACTTTTGAAAATCATTAAGAGTCTTCAATCTATCTCTTCTTAGTTGTACCTTTTGGGGTCTAATTTTTTGTAGCTCTATCTTATATCCTAAGTAATTAAAAGAATCTCCTCTTTGTATTTTTTCAGGAGCAATTTGCAGTCCCCAGCGAGGCAAAACTTTTTTTACTTCTTCAAACATGCTTTCTAATGTATCTAACTTTGGATCAGCTAATAGGATATCATCCATATAGTGATAAATTATGGATTGTGGAAACTTTACACGAATTATCTCTAATGGTTTCTGCACAAAGTATTGACACAAAGTAGGGCTGTTTAACATTCCCTGTGGGAGGACCTTCCATTGATATCTCTTGACTGGCTGAGAATTATTATAATTAGGTACTGTGAAGGCAAATTTTTCTCTATCATTTTCCTGTAAGGGTATGGTAAAGAAACAGTCTTTTAAGTCAATAACTATTATAGGCCATTCTTTTGGTAGCATAGAGGGCAAGGGGATCCCAGTCTGTAGGGAGCCCATTGGCTGAATTACTTTATTAATAGCTCTCAGATCTGTCAGCATTCTCCAATTACCAGATTTTTTTTAAATAACAAATACAGGAGAATTCCAAGGGCTGGTAGATTCTTCAATGTGTTGAGCATTTAACTGCTCTTGAACCAGCTGTTCTAAAGCTTGTAGCTTCTCTTTTGTCAAAGGCCATTGTCCAACCCAGACAGGTTTATTAGTTAGCCATTTTAAAGGTAAGGCAGTTGGTACTTCTGAGAGTTCAACAACAGTCGTGCTCTGTTTGTGAACAGCCTGAATGGTTGGTGACTGATTTTTATAGCATGTTATGATATTATTCCTAGAAACATGCATTGGTCTGTATTCCTTTTCTGAAAGTGTAGGAATTTTAATCTGGGTATTCCACTGTTGTAACAGATCTCGGCCCCAAAGATTTACTGCTACATTTGCTACATATGGCTTTAGCCTTCCTCTCTGTCCTTCTGGCCCTATGCATTCAACCCATCTCGAACTCTGTTTTATCTGAGATAGGGTGCCAATCCCTAACAGTTGGACATCTACCTCTTGAAGAGGCCAATTCGGATGCCATGATTTTGGTGTAATTATAGTCACATCTGCACCTGTGTCTACCAGGCCCTCCAGAACCAGGCCATTAATTTGAATTCTAAGCTTTGGTCTTTGTTCATTTATGGAAGTCTGCCAAAATATTTGTTTTACAGTGTTCTTTGTAAACTGTGATCCATCTATCAAAGCTGTTTTATCATCCATTGCAGTATCGGTTTTTACATTAAGCATTGGTTTATTCAGTTGTCCTGGAGAGGAATTTCTTCCACAGTGGCTGGGAATGTTCGTACTACATTTGATTTGGGGGCCTGCAAGAGGCCCCCTGAGGCGTTTCCCGCCAGTAAAGGGTTGCCTCGTATATCTATTTTTGATCTGCACTCATTGGTCCAATGTTGGCCTTTGCCACACCTTCTACATAATCCAGGAGGTGGTTGGGGTCTCCTGTTTAGGCTATTCCTAGAAGGAGTATTACTTCTAGGAGTACCCCACGTACAGTTTTTACTTATATGCCCTGGTGTACCACACTTAAAACATTTGGTAACACAGGGCCTTCTTTTACCTCTGGGATTTGTCTCTCCTATCCAAGCCTCATTACTGTAGTTAAGAGACTGAACACCATTAGTGTACTGAATCCATTCTTCCAAAGGAGCTGATCTGATCTTTAGTGGTGTAAGTATTCTTCTGCATTCTGCATTAGCATTGTCGAATGCCAAGGACTCAGTTAATACTTTTCTTAATTCTTTATCTGATATAGCTTTTGTTATAGCTGTGTTCAGCCTTTGTAAAAAATCAGTGAAAGATTCATGTGGTCCCTGAAATATCTTTGTGTACACCTCCGTTGGTTTTCCAGGTTCTGGAATTTTTTCCCAAGCATTTAGAGCTGCTGTACGGCATAGGGATATTGTATGCTCATCATAAGTGGCTTGTACATTCCTGTCAGCAAAACATCCCTCACCAAGTATTTGATCTTGGGAGATCACAAAACCTCTGAGTTTACCTTGTTGTTCTAAATTTTTTGCCTCTTCTCTCAACCAGCTCTTCCACTGTAGCTGCTGGCTATATTCTAGAACAGCTGAAATTAACTGATGCCAGTCATCTGGGATGATTCTATGTGAGGTAGACCATGAATTTAACATCTGTTTTACGTATGTTGAATGTATCCCATACGTAACTACTGCTTCCTTTATATTTTTAAAGTCCCTTGTTGAAATTGGTTGTAATGTATATGTCATATATGGCTCGGGGTGTGTGTCATCTGCTGGCTTCTCATGGACAATAACAGGATAATCCATTGTATGAGAGCCATTTGGAGATGTTACAACCTCTATGGTCTTGACCTTCTGCTTATTAGTTCCCTTGTCATGTTTACTGAGAGTTTCTTCTAGGGCTTGCAAACGAGCACCTAGGGTCTGTTCTAGGGAGTGAACCTCCTCTCTTGCAAGGGACTCCAGATTTCTCATGGAATCATAGACATTTTTATTTTCCTCAGAAGCACATGATTCCATGGATCTTATCTTATCAATTAATGATAATCTTTCTTCCTTATGCAATGTCTGAGTAGCCATAACTTCACTCTGGAGAGTTAGTGTTCTATCCATTAGATATTCATATTTATTATCAATAAAATCAATTTTGGGTACAAGCCTGTTTTGTAAATCCTGATTAGCAGATTCTAGAGAAAGAATCTTTTCCTGTAAGCCTTCATTACTATCTTTTAAAGCAGATTCCAGAAAGAGAATCTTTTTCTGTAAGCCTTCATTGCTATCTTTGAAAGCAGATTCTAGAAAGAGATTCTTTCTCTGTAAGTCTTCATTGCTATCTCTTAAAGCAGATTCCAGAAAGAGAATCTTTTTCTGTAAGCCTTCATTGCTATCTTTGAAAGCAGATTCCAGAAAGAGAATCTCTTTCTGTAAGTCTTCCTTGCCATCTCTTAAAGCAGATTCCAGAAAGAGAATCTTTCTCTGTAAGCCTTCACTGCTATCTTTGAAGGCAGATTCCAGAAAGAGATTCTTCTTCTGTAAGTCTTCATTGCCATCTCTTAAAGCAGATTCCAGAAAGAGAATCTTTTTCTGTAAGCCCTCACTGCTATCTTTGAAGGCAGATTCCAGAAAGAGACTCTTTTTCTGTAAGTCTTCATTGCTATCTTTTAAAGCAGATTCCAAAAAGAGAATCTCTTTCTGTAAGCCTTCATTGCTATCTTTGAAGGCAGATTCCAGGAAGAGAATCTTTTTCTGTAAGCCCTCATTGCTATCTTTGAAGGCAGATTCCAGAAAGAGATTCTTTTTCTGTAAGTCTTCATTGCTATCTTTTAAAGCAGATTCCAGAAAGAGAATCCTTTTCTGTAAGCCTTCCTTGCTATCTTTGAAAGCAGATTCCAGAAAGAGATTCTTTTTCTGTAAGTCTTCATTGCTATCTTTTAAAGCAGATTCCAGAAAGAGATTCTTTTTCTGTAAGTCTTCATTGCTATCTTTTAAAGCCTGTATCAGTCCCAATAATGACTCATCTTTGTTCTTATTAAAGCAGTGTTTGAACACTGTGTGAATTATTACGATGAATGCCAAAATGGTACAGGCCAAATATGCCTGAGGAAGGTCATATATTTCCAGGAGAATGTCATTCATCATACAGGCAAAAAGGTTTTTAAATTCTTGTGAGGTAATGTTGTCAGCCATATTACAAGAATTACTCAAAATTTGTTAGTCAATTTTAAGATGTAAAATTATCAAGTACTTTTACTTGAAATAAAATGCTGGTTTGCTTATCTTACCTTTCTGTGGTATGGGGGGTATAGTAGCGCTTTTCAACCAGCAGGCGGTGCTGGTACAGCTCCAAAGCAGGGCCTGCTGGCGACCTTGGCTGGCGGCAGCTGGAGGCAGATGGCGGGATGGCCGGGAGCCGGGAGCGGATACCTCACTCCCAGCGGTTTTTCACTGGTCTCGGGGCTAAGCTAGGGAGCTGAGACCGGACTAGCTGCTCCCCTTTTTGGGAATGGACTGGTTATATGGAACTTTGCAGGCGGGTTTAGGTACCCGCCAGCCGGGGAACAGGCTGAGGGCAGGAGCCGCCCAGACCTTTGGAATTTGACCCACGTGGGCGCCAGATATTGGGGAAAATTATAAAGGCCACTCCACGTAGTTAAAAGGAAGATTTATTTAGTGGATGACTTACAAATGAAAGAATGGATAGGTCGCGGGGGTCTGGGGAAGGCGTATAGCAATCCAGGGGTGTTCTCTGGAGCTCTGCACAATCAATCTCCACCATCCAGGGTCCAGGCGCAGAGAGCGCGCCCAGAGCGAGCGCTTGCCCATCCAGCTCTCAGGTTTCCAGCACCTCCCCTCGCCCCGCCTCGTAGGCGTGACAGTTGCCAGAGTCTCAATGGGGGTTGGAGCTTCCAGATCCAAGCTGGAATGGCTACCCACTACAGGTTTTTCTGTTTTAAGATTTTATTTCATTTAAATTTTTTTTTTCAAGACAGCGTTTCTCTGTGTAAGCTTTGCGCCTGTCCTGGAACCCACTCTGTAGACCAGGCTGGCCTGGAACTCACACAGATCCTCCTGGCTCTGCCTGCCGAGTGCTGGGATTAAAGGCGTGTGCCACCACCGCCTGGCTTCATTTTAATTTTTTTACGTGTAAGAGTGCTTTGCCTGAATGTGTATATGTGCACTATATGTATGCAGTACCTGCAGAGGACAGAAGAGGGCACTGGATCCCCCAGAACTGGAGTCGCAGATGGTTGTGAGTCATTATGTGGGTGCTGGGAATCAATGCCAGGTCCTCTGGAAGAGCGGCCAGTGCTTGCAACCACTGAGCCTTTTGCCAGCCCCATTCTTCTCGCTTCTAAAGGCTGAATAACACTCCACTGTATGGTGAGACCACATGGTTTATCCATGTGCTCACTGATGGACGCTAATATTGCTTGCACCTTTGTACCACTGTGAGCCACACTGCTGTGAACGGTGGTGAGACAATGACCTTTGGGATTCTCCATTTTCTGGTGGATTTGCTCAGTAGTGGTATTGCTGGACCAAGATCATTGTAACTCACTATGTAGACCAGGCTAGCCTCGAACTCACAGAGATCTGCCTGCCTCTGTCTCCCAAATGCACGAGGCTTCATTTACTTTTTTATTTCCTGGAGTATATGCGATGCATGGATGTGAGAAGACAACCCAAGGGCATCGGTTCTCTTTCCAACACGTGGCTACCAAGGATGGAACTCAAGCAACCCGGCTTTGTCTTAGGACCCTCTACCTGCTGAGACAGCTTGCCAGCCTCAAGGTGCTTAAAGTCTCCATTTTTTTTTTTTACCCTTCTTCCCACCACAGCTTCCCCGGGGATATCCTAGCCAAAGACTTTGCTGACTACGTCCGGGAGAATGAGAAGGACAGCAACTATGGATTTGCCAAGGAGTATCAGGTGGGTGAGAAATGAGGCATTAGAGCTGGCGCCCACATACCCTGGCTTCCCACGCCCTTCTGGGTTGAGCTTAAACAATGAGCCATCTCTCCAGCCCTTAACTTTTTTGGATTTATTTGTTTTTGTTTTATGTGCATGGGTGTTGTGCCTACATGTATGTATGTATGGGTACCGTGTATAGGCAGTGCCTACAGAGGCCAGAAGAGGGTGCTGAATCCTCTGCAACTAAGTTACAGGTGATTGTGAGTGCTGGGAATTGAACCAGGGTCCTTTGGAAGATCAGCCAGTTCTCTTAACCATTGAGCCATCTCTCCAGTTTCCTCTTTTCTTCTTCTTATACCATTTGGGACTTTCTTAGGGATCAAACTTGGTCCTCAGGGTTGATTGCAAGCACCTTTACCTAATGAGTCATCTTGCTGGCCCATATACTCTATTTAAATTACATTCATCTCCGTATCTTCCTCTCTTGTCCTGTCTCCCTCTCTCACTCATGTTGATATCTTTCCTTTCCAAAGTCCTTCTCTTTCTACTCCCCAACCATGGTGTGCATGTGTGTGTGTGCATACATGCACACGAGTGGGCACGTGCGCACACGCACATGCCTGCACACCAATGACTTTAATTAGGGTTGTTTACAGATGGAAATGTCTCTTCCTTCTCTAGCAACCAGCTGCCTGCAGATCTTCTATAAACCCCACCTCCTTTTTGAGACAGGGTCTCATGTATTCCAGGCTGGCCTGGAACATGCTATATAGAGAGCCAGAGATGACCTTGAACTTATGATCCTCCTCCCTGACCTCTTAAGTGCTGGAATCACAGGTGTGCTCCACAGAACCTGGTTTATGCAGTGCTGGGGATCGAACCCAGGGCATTGTGCATGCTAGGCAAGCACTCTACCAACCGAGCCACTTCCCCAGCCCACCTCTTTTAGTCATACAGAAACTGTCAAGCGTGTTTCCTTCCAGCTCTCTGAAACCCTAAGACAAGGATGGATACCTGGTTAAGCACAGGACTCCCTGGCTCATTACCCAGGGCCTCTGTCTGAGGAAGCCCGTCTTCCCCTGACTCCTCACAAGCACCCCCAAGGTGGATGGTCACCCACCTCCAGTGTTTGTGAGTGCCGCAGAGTCCCAAGACTCAATGGACCAGCAGAAGAGGGCAGGTGGGGTGGGGTGGCCGCTGGAGGAAGACAAAGAAAATCCAACACCTTGAACCTCTTCTGTCTTCTCCGCCTCTAGCAATTGGCTCTGGAGGGCCAAGGCCAGTCTCAGATGACAGCATCGGCTCTAGAGAACATATCCAAGAACCGCTACAGGAATGTGCTGCCCTGTGAGTCTCTGGGGTTCGTCACCCTCGTCTGCCTCCCCATGGAGTCTGCCAGAACCCCACTCCTGTGAACCCCATTCCTGTGCTTCCCCCCTCTTTCTCTCTGGTGTGTGTGTGTGTGTGTGTGTGTGTGTGTGTGTGTGTGTGTTCATGCATGTGCATGAAGTTTGTGTGGATCTGTACATGGAGGCCAAAAGTTTTCTTCAGTTACTAACCACTTTATTTTTTTTTTTTTTGGTTTTTCGAGACAGGGTTTCTCTGTGTAGTTTTGCGCCTTTCCTGGAGCTCACTTGGTAGCCCAGGCTGGCCTCGAACTCACAGCGATCCACCTGGCTCTGCCTCCCGAGTGCTGGGATTAAAGGCGTGCGCCACCACCGCCCGGCACTAACCACTTTAAAATTTTTATTTAAAAAAAAATTTAGTTGGGCGGTAGTGGCGCACACCTTTAGTCCTAGCACTCAGCAGGCAGAGCCAGGCAGATCTCTGTGAGTTCGAGGCCAGCCTGGTCTACAGAGTGAGTTCCAGGAAAGGCACAAAGCTACACAGAGAAACCCTGTCTCAAAAAATCAAAAAAAAAAAAATTCTGTGTGTGTGTGTTTGTGTGTGTGTGTGCGTGCGCGCGCATGTGTAAGTGTGTTTTGTATATGGGTGCACATGGAGTCCAGAAAGTCTGGATCTTCTGGAGCTGTCTACAGGAGGGTCTGCACCCCTCAACATGGGCGTTGGGAACTGAACTCAGGTCCTCTGCAAGAGCAGCCAATGCTCTTATCCATGGAACCACCTCTCCAGCACCATGGCTGATTTGTTTGTTTGTTTACATTTTCATTTGTTTATGGTGGTGGAGGTGTAACGTGCATGCCACTGCCAGTTGTGGAGGTCAGAGAACAGCCTGCAGGAGGTGGTTCTCCCCTTCCACCATGTGGGTCCTGGCATCAAACTCAGTTCATCAGGTTTGGTGGCTAGTGCCTCTTCACCTGCTGACCTATCTTCCTGGGCCAATTTTTTTTTTTTTTGAAACAGGGTCCCAATAGCTCAGGCTGACCTCAAACCTACTATGTAGCCAAAGATGATCTTGAACCTCCCACCTCTGCCTCCCAAGTGCTCGGATTACAGGCACCTGGTTTTATACGGCACTGGGGGTCCAACCCAGAGCTGCTTGGATGCTAGGCAAGCACTCTGCCTAGCAGCTGAGCCACATAGCCAGGCCTACCTTGCTTTTGGAAACAGCGAGCTAAGGTGTCCTCCTGTGTGGGCCTCCCCAGGGCTTGGATTACAGGCACGCGCTCCCACGTGCGGGAGCTTTTTGACATAGGTTCTCGGTCTGGAACTGGGGTCACATCCGTGCAGCCAGCCCTTCACCAGCTCAGCTGCCTCCCCTGCCCCCCTCACATCCCCCTTCTCATCGCGGATACTGCTGTGTTCTCCTAGATGACTCGTCTCGGGTGCCCCTGAAACCCCTGCATGAGGAACCGGGCTCCGACTACATCAACGCCAGCTTCATACCGGTAAGGTGGCCGCGGTGGCGGTGGGGGCACTCCGTGACCCTGGAGAGATGAAGAGCGGAAGCGGGTGGTGGTCATCTGATGACCTCCCTGTGACATGCCTGCTTTCCTCAACTAGGGTCTCTGGAGCCCCAAGGAATTCATTGCAACCCAGGGTCCCCTGCCTCACACCGTGGGTGATTTCTGGCGTCTGGTGTGGGAACAGCAGAGCCACACCCTGGTCATGCTGACCAACTGCATGGAGTCTGGACGGGTGAGAAGAGATTTCTGTCCTGGTGCTAACCCCTGAGCACCAACCCCTGGACACTGGCTTGGTGCGGTCCCTTCTACACATGTCTGCATTTCTCCAGTATAACTCCAGCCATCTTCAACATGGACCCATCCTGTCCACCTTCATAATGTCCACAGATCTGTGCGTGTGCGTGTGCATGTGCGTGTGCGTGTGTGGTGTACTGGTATATGTTCTGCTGCTGTGGGTGAATGCCACAGAATGGATATTTAATAGAGAAGAAAGGCTCATGTGTCTTATGCTTCTCGGGGGTGGGAAGTTCAAGAGCATGATGCTGGCATCTGGGGAGGGTCTTCTTCCTGCACCATGACAAGTTGGAGAGTACCACGTGGGGAGGCACAGCCAGCCAGAGTGCCAGCTCAGTTCTCTTCCTCATGGTATACAACCGTTAATATCATCTTGAGGGCCCTTCCCTTAGATGACTTCATCTCATCCTAATATCTTCGCGTAGACCCCATCTCTAGATACTATTCACCTATGAATTTGGGAATGAGGCTATCAGTTCTCTAGTTTTTAGGAGGGGCACATTCAAACTACATCAAGGTTCCACACACCTTGGGGTTAAGGATTCCTTTTGGCTGGTGTGAATCTATTAGATAGGGCACCTATGGGTCCTACCTTGTTGCCAGGGCAACAAGCATATCTTCACCTTGATTAGAAGAACCATATGAAGAGGCTGGTACTTGCTTAATATGCATGAGGCCCTAGGTTCAATTCCCAGCACTGTATAAACCCATGAGGTGGCACAAACCTATAATCCCAGCATTCTGGAAGATGGAGGCAGGAGGACCAGAAGTCAAGGTCATCTTTAACTTCAAATCAAGCTCAAGATGGTCCTCTCAGGGGGGAAAAAAAAGCAATATGCAAAAGGTGTCTTGTTCTCAGGGTTGGGGAGATAGCTGAATGGATAAAGGATTTAGCACATAAGCAAGGGGCCAGAGCTTGGATCCCCAGAACCTACATAAATGCCAGGTGAGCATGGTGACTCGCTTGTAATTCTAGCCCTGGGAAGGCAGAGAAAGGGAGTCTCTGGACCAGGCTGGCCAGCCAGACTAGTCATAGTGGGCAAGCTCCGTGTTCAGCGAGAGCCCCTGCCTCAGTGGGCACAATGTAGAGTAACTGAGGAAGACTTGAGACAATGGCCTCAGGCATCCACATCCACATGCACACGCAGGCATATTCACTCCCCACAGTGTACACACACGCACACGCACACGCTCACGCACACGCACACCCTGCTCTGTTTTCTCACTGTCCCAGTCTCCCTGAACAGGTGAAGTGTGAGCATTACTGGCCTCTGGATGCTCGACCCTGCACTCACGGGCAGCTGCAGGTGACAGTGGTTAATGAAGATGTGAAGGAGAACTGGACAGTGAGGGATCTTCAGCTCTTCCACGTGAGTCCCTCCAACCCCACCAAGAACTCCCCAAGAAGGCTCCCGGCAGTGTGTCTCCCAGAGGATCCCCCATGAGGCATAGAAACTTCTGGAGTCTCTACACTGTCCCCTCCTCAGCCTTCATCTCCTTTCAGGTGGGAGAAAAGCAGACGCTCTCTGTGCGCCAATTCCACTACCTGGCCTGGCCAGATCATGGAGTCCCTTACTCGCCAGAGCCCTTGCTGGATTTCCAAAAGGTGCTTCGGCAGTGGGTGGACCAGACCATGGACGGAGGACCTCCCATTGTGCATTGCAGGTGAGTGACACCCTGGAAGTCTCCCCAGGGACTCAGAATCCATCACAGACATGCACACGCACACATAATTAAAAGTAAAATAAAATCTTTAGAAAGCAATTAGGGGCCATCATGGTGGAATACACCTGTAATCCCAGCACGTGGGAGGCAGTGGCAGGTGGATCTCTTAAGTTCTAGGCCAACCTGGTCTGCAGAGTGAACTCCAGGAGATAGCCAGGGCTACACAGAGAAGCTCTGTTTTGAAAAACCCAAATCAAAACCAAACCAACAAAACAACAACAACAAACCCCAAAGTCAATTAGTTTAGGGGTTCTTCCTATGAATTTCAGTGCCAGACCTGTTATTAGATGCATGGCCTGGGACACGTGACTTTCCCCTCCCTCAGCTTTCCTGTTACCACCTGTAAAATGGGTGTGCTGATACACCCTATGGTCAACGGATGGAGAAAACACCAGTCACTGTCCTCATGGCTTCACAGTCCCCACTTAAACTGTGACTTGATGGGTGTCACACTTTCTGGGTGCTCCAAAACCTGTGGTGATACATTGTGTAAACTTGCCTGAGGATCAGAGGATGGAGCCAGCCACTAGATGAGACATCGAAGTCAGGCAGTGGTGGCACACACCCTTAATCCTAGCACTCGGGAGGCAGAGATTGATCTGGATCTCTGTGAGTTCAAGGCTACACTGGGCTACATGAGATTGATCCAGTATAGGAGAGAAACAGAGCCAGGCAGTGGTGGCACACAGCTTTAATCCCAGCACTTGAGATCTCATGCCTTTGCTTGGGAAGCACACAAGCCTTTAACCCCAGGAAGTAATATGGCAGGGCAGAGAAAGGTAGATAAGGCATGAGGAGACAGGAACTCTCTCTTCAGGATTTTGTAGAGGTGAGATCTAGTGGCTGGCTGTTCTTCTCTGATCTTTCAGCTTTCACCCTGATAGCTGTCTCTGGGTTTTTTATTAAAAGATCATCTGAGGGCTGGAGAGATGGCTCAGGGGTTAGGAGCACTGGCTGCTCTTCCAGAGGTCCTGAGTTCAATTCCCAGCAACCACATGGTGGCTCACAACCATCTGTAATGAGGTCTGGTGCCCTCTGCTGGCCTGCAAGGTCACATGCAGGCAGAACACTGTATACATAATAAACAAAGAAACAACAACAACAACAACAAGACCATCTAAGATTTGAACCATATAGTCTCAGCTGCTAGGACTCCAGACTTCCCTCCCTCTGGAGGCCTAACCCCTGTCCTGTCCCTTGCTTAGTGCTGGCGTGGGCCGGACAGGTACTCTCATTGCGCTGGACGTCCTGCTCCGACAGCTGGAGTGTGAGGGGCTGGTGGGTCCCTTCAGCTTCGTGAAGAAGATGAGAGAGAGCCGGCCACTGATGGTGCAGACAGAGGTGCGGGGCTCTGAGGGGACGGGAGCATGGTGGGGGGGGGGGGGTGAGGGACCCTTTGGGAAGCATTCCTCATCTCTCTGCATCCTCCCCAGGCCCAGTATGTATTTCTTCACCAGTGCATCTTGAGATACCTCCAGCAGTCAGCCCCGGACCTTATCCTGAAGGAGACAACGTATGAGAATGTGTCCAGCTTCATCTACGAGAATGCAGCAGCCATCAGGGCCCATGAGTCTGAGGCCTCGGCTACTGGGTGCTGAGCCTACACACAGAAATAGTCAGGCTGGATATGGACCCCTGCTGGAGCCCAGATACCCGGACCTCCAACAGAACTGAGGGTTGGAGTCTCAGCCTCCCCAGCCCAAGGACAGGATGGGACTGATGTACTTCAACTATGAGCCCTGTGGGAGCCGGGAGCCTGAGGACAGGAATGACAAGGGAGATTTCCTGTTATTTGAGTGGAGGTGGCTGTGGCCTGGGTGTAGACAGGGTCTCAAAGAAACAGGCTGGAACCTGGATTCGGAAGAAGGAATCAGGGTCTGGAATTCTGCTACCCAAGGAACAAAGGCAGGCAGGCACCTGCCCCCCTCACCCCGCTATTTCAGAAACCAGATCAGCCTCCTTGAATTGGAGGCTGAAGGGAGTCGCTTTGCCTGTGGTCTCCTGCAACCCATGCCTGCACACTCTTTCCGTCCATATAATTTATTAAACCATTCTCCCCGAAGGTGGGTCTTTGTCTCTGGAGAAAATAGTGGGCTAGAAAAGGGAGTTCCAGATCTTGAAGCCTGAGCAAACAGGTATGGAGGGAACTTGAAGAGTCCATTATATCCCATCACCCCTTAAAAAAAATAAATACAGGATTGGGGCTGGAAGGATAGCTCAGTTGGAAAAAGGCTTGCTTTACAGACATGAGGTCCTGAGTGTGAGCCCCAGAACCCATGTGGGAAAAGCTGGGTGTGGTGGGGCTTCCTTGCAGGGACAGAAGTGAGGAGGTAGAATGGACCGATCCCCAGGGCTGGGTGGCCAGCCAGCCTAGCCTAGTCGGTGTGTCCGGGCCAGTGAGACAGTCTCTCAAGACAAGATGGACAGGGATCCTGATGTGGTTCAGCTGGAAAAGACCCTTCCTGGAAAGTCTGGTGACCTGAGTTCAATCCCCAGGAACCTACATGGTAGTGGGAGAGAGCCAAAGCCTTCAAACGGTCCTTTGACCTCCCCATGCCCACTCCTCCAAATAAATAAATAAATAAATGAATAAATAAATAAATAAATAAATAAATGTAATATAAGTTTTTAAGAGGTGGATGGCACCAGAGGGAAAACATGCAATGTTGTCTTCCGACCTTCACACACATGCGCACACACGTGAACGGCACATGGCTTTGCCTCTGTGAAGCTGTATGTGCTGCAAACACCACACACACACACACACACACACACACACACACACACACACACAAGTTCGGATGGGAGACTCTCTCAAAGAGGGCTGAGGGACCAGACCGCTGTGCCGGCGGCAGCCAGGAATGCAATGGCTTGCCTCCGGGGATTGGTTAAGCCGAGGTGATAGCCATGAGAAGAAATGCCGGAAGCTGCCTCTTCCTTGCCCGAGAATCTGGGTTAGCTGAGTACTTGGGTCTCCAGAGGGGCTTCTCATGGATCCTAAAACCGAGTGTTCTGGAATCCAGTTATTTGCATCTCAAAAAGTCTGATGTGTGTGTGTGTGTGTGTGTGTGTGTGTGTGTGTCTTGCGGGGGCTGGTGCTCAGTGTAGATGTCCGATGACTTAGCCAGACGTCAGAACCTTCTAGGGTACTAAGATCAACGTACGTGGGCGCCATGGTGGTTCTCGGGTGTGGCGGGCCGAGGGGCGGAGCGGGGCGTTCTCCTTTCTCCGGGGCAGAACACGCACGCACACATAGGCACACTTCCATACACGCGCGCGCTCGCGTTCACACACAGGGGCGCAGGCACCAGCCTGGCTGGACTCAGCCGCGCCCCCACCCCGCCGAGCTAGATCAGCACAGGGGACAGCGCCATCCGCCCACGTGCTGGGGGCGGGGTCCCGGCAGCCCAGGTCTCGGCGCCTCCAGGAGGGTCCTGTCCAGCCACCTAGCAGGTAGGAGCTGTTGGGACCCTCTGTCCAAGCCGCATCCTCAGTCCCATTGGTAGAGGGACCGAGGTGTGTGGGAGGGGTAGGGGGAGTACCGGGCGGAGGGACGCTGGCAAGGATCCACTCTGAGCAGCAGGTTGAAGCCCTCACCAGGGAGATGGCTGTGTGCAGAGGAGAGGCAGGTGTGGAGACAAAGAGAGCAGGTTGGCAGGCAGAAAGCAGAGAGACCCAGAGTGACGGAGGCCGGACAACAGAGGGCAGCAGAGACGCGGACCAGAGAAGGATGTGGGGGGACAGAATGGGAAAGATGTCCATCTGGGGTTTGCAGAGAAAATACGGCCAGGATATGGGTCAGTATCCCAGACTAGAATCTGAAATACTGAAAAGGAGAGACAGATCTGCGGCGAAAACCAGAAGCGGATCAGGGGTGGGGCATGGAATGGGATCATAAATGGGCGAATGGAAACTGAGACCCAGGAGCCAGCAGATCCTCTTCTAAAAGTAATAGGAGTTAATTGGAAATTAAAATGGGTGTAGAGATGTCAGGATTGTAAGTCAACAAACCATGTCAGCGTGGGTTAGAGCATCAGCGGAGCTTTACAGGTGAGACTGGTTGGAAGGGAAACATGGGATTAAAAAGGAACGGAATCGGCTGGAGGGGAAACCAGGCTAAGATTCAGGCTGCCTTACGGAATCAAGTCCGAGCTAGCCAGCCAACTTCCCGGGGCTTTGATGTGTGTTGTGTCCATCCTTCTGCAGTGCCTGCCTGGGTCCTGGCCACCATCGTGCTGGGCTCAGGTCTCCTGGTCTTCAGCAGCTGTTTCTGTCTCTACCGGAAGCGCTGTCGGAGACGGATGGGCAAGAAGAGTCAGGCCCAAGCCCAAGTCCATCTTCAGGAAGTGAAGGAGCTGGGCCGGAGTTACATAGATAAGGTGTGACGAGGCCGGCCTCTCGACCCTTTCCTGCTCCCACCCTGAGCCCACCAACGTCCCCAGCTATCCTCTGTCTCTGGTCCCACTTTGTCCACTGGATTCTGGGGATCAGAGCTAGTAACTGTCCACAAGAGCTCTGCTGTCTAAACTGGGTGTGAGGGTGCACACGTGTAATCCCAGCACTTTCGGAGCCTGAGACAGACAGTAGGGTTGCTGTGAACATCAGCCAGAGCTATAGAGTGCCTGCAAGGCCAGCCTGGGCTACAAAGTGAGACCTTGCCTACAAAACAAAACAAATCAGGGCTCAGGAGCTGGCTCAGTGGCTAAGAGCACTTGCTACTCTTGCAGAGGACATGGGTTGGGTTCCCAGCACCCACATCATGGCTCACAACCATCTGTAACTACAGTTCTAGGAGACCCAACACCCTCTTCTGGCTTCTGTGGGCTCCAGGCACACATGTGGTGCACAAACATACATGTAGGCAAAACACTCACACACATAAAGTAAATAAATCTATAAAACAGAATGAAACAAAAAAACAGTAGGTGAAGTGGTTGGTAAGCAAGCCTGAGGACCTTTGTTCTGATCCCGTGCCCATTCAAAAGTTGGGCATGGCCATGCATGCCTATAGCTCCAGCATTTGGGGTGGGGAGGGGGTAGAGACAGGCATATTCCTGGAACTCCATGGCCAGCCAGTCTAGGAGAAATGGTAAACTCTAGGTTCAGTGAGAGACCCCATCTCAAAAAACAAGGTGGAGAGTAATAGAGGAAGAAACGCAAAGTTGACCTCTGACTTTCACACACATGCACAGGAATGGATGAGTATACCAACATACACAGGCATACATCACACACACACACACACACACACACACACACACACACATACACACACGCATGTACACTGCTATCTACAGCCACACTACCCGAGATATTCTGGAAAAGTCACTTACTCAGGATGTCATATGCACAGACATGGTGGTACCGACAGCCCAGAGGGTCAGAGGAAGTCTCCTGGTGGAGGTGACTTCTGTGGCAAGACCAAAGCAACAGAGCTAGCTGAGAGCCAAGACCAGAACATTCTAGTCAGAGAAAGAGCAGGTATTGAGGACTGGTTACTGGGTTTTGAGGTGAATCAACATAGAGTTATTCACTGTGCTGGGGGTAGGGTGTGAATAAACCACGTTCCGGAGCGAGGTGTCTGGAAGGTTGAGCACACTCCATGGAATAAGGGCAAATGATCCCCATTGAAGTTATTGCCCAAGAAGGAGACAGGAGCCTGGGACTATAGCTCAGTTGGTAGAGTGCTCTCCTGGCACACATGAAGCCTGGGGTTCAGTCTGCAGCACCACATAAACCAGGCATGGTAGTGCACACCTGTAACCCCAGGTCTTGGGAGGGGGAGGCAGGAGGATTCAGAAATTCAAGGTTATCCATAGTTACAAAGCAAGTTGGAGGCCACCTTGGGCTATATGACAGCATGTTTGAGAGAGAGAAAGAGAGAGAGAGAGAGAGAGAACATGCCATTATGTGCATGAGTGAACATGCGCGTGTGCACACACACAAACACACACACACACACACACACACACACACACACACACACGGACTTAGATGTATCCTTCAAAAATAAAAGACTGGGGGTATGGAGCTATGTCTCAGTGGTTAAGAGCACTTGTTCCTCTTCCAGAGTCTCTCCCCAGCTCATACCCACCTATAACTCCAACTCCAGGGTATCCAATGCCTCTGGCCCCCATGGGCACCGTGCACTCACATGCACATATCCACATGAAGATGCACACCTATACATAATTTAAGGTATAAAAAAATTAAATGTTAAAAATTAAAAGGTGGGGCAGACGGGCCCAGCGGCGGCGGCAGCCGACAGGGACATTCAGGCCCAGCGGCGGCCCACAGAGGTAGATGGCCCCGGTGGCAGAGACAAGCAGACGCAGGTAGGCCCACGGAGGCGGCCCGCAGTTGTAGAGGGGCCCGGCGGCAGCCGACAGGAACATTCAGTCCCGGCAGCAGCCAGTAGAGACATTCAGGCCCAGCAGTGGCCCACAGAGGTAGACAGGCATGATGGCGGAGACAAGCAGACGCAGCTTGGAACAGGGAAGCCCCTAACCCCAACACCTGGGGAAGAAGCTATCTCCGTGGGTCGGAACCAGAACAAATCTGAACACTCCGTCTGAGGACAACCCAGGGCCCAGGTGCTGATCCTGTGAAACCCAACAACTTGGAGGTGTTGGTGAGACTACCCCGCTCAGCTGAAATCCATCTGGGAGAGGATTCAGATGCCTACAGTTTAAAGTCTGAAGAAACAAGATCAGCTGAGGAGTTGACAAATGAACAAAACGTGACCTGGGAACACAGAAGAAGGCGCTACCCAGCCACCAAACCAGATCAGCAGAATCATAAGTATATAATTCACTGATTGAAATCAGCTGCCCCTGAAGAAATAGCCCAATAGCACCAATTTAACCAAGAACCCCTACTAAACAAAGACTAAAAATTAGAACAAGAGAGGCACTCTCAGACACAGACACCACCTGCACTGCACAGAGGAAGAGATGAGTAGACGCCAGTGCAAAAATACAGGCAACAACATAAAGACCTGTATGGCAACATCAGAACCTAGTGATTCTACACCTGCAAGACCTGAACATACCATGACAGAAGAAACAGAAGAAATCAACCCTAAAAATGACTTTAAGAAGATGATAAAGGCCCTTAAAGAAGAAATAAAACATTCCCTCAAAGAGGAAATAAAAACTTTCCTTAAAGAGGAAATGAAAAACTACCTTAAAGAGGAAATAAAAACTTTCCTTAAAGAGGAAATGAAAAACTCCCTTAAAGAGGAAATAAAAACTTCCCTTAAAGAGGAAATGAAAAACTCCATTAAAGAGGAAATAAAAAACTCCCTTAAAGAAATGGAAGAAAAAACGAACAAAAAATGGGAAGAAATCAAATCAAGCCAAGAAAAAGCAATTAAACAGATGAAAGAAACATTCCAAGATCTGAAAAATGAATTTGAGACAATAAAGAAAACACATGCTGAGGGAATGCTGGAAATAGAAATCCTGACTAAATGAACAGGAACTACAGAAACGAGCATAACCAACCGATTGCAAGAGATGGAACAGAGAATCTCTGACGCTGAAGACACGATAGAGAAAATAGATTCGTCAGTCAAAGAAAACACTAAAGACAAAAAAGTCCTAACACAAAACGTCCAGGAAATTTGGGACACCATGAAAAGACCAAACCTAAGAATAATAGGGATAGAAGAAGGAGAAGAATACCAACTCAAAGGCACAGAAAATATATTCAACAAAATCATAGAAGAAAACTTTCCTAACCTAAAGAAAGAAATACCTATGAAGATACAAGAAGCTTACAGAACACCAAATAGGCTGGATCCAAAAAAAAAGGTCCCCTCGCCACATAATAATCAAAACACTAAACACACAGAACAAAGAAAAGATATTAAGAGCCGCAAAGGAAAAAGACCAAGTAACATATAAAGGCAAACCCATCAGAATAACACCAGACTACTCAATAGAGACTATGAAAGCTAGAAGATCATGGACCAACCTCATGCAGACACTAAGAGACCACGGATGCCAACCCAGACTATTATACCCAGCAAAACTCTCAATCACCATAGGCGGAGTAAACAAAATATTCCAGGATAAAACCAGATTTAATCAATACCTGTCCACAAACCCAGCCCTACAGAAAGCACTAGAAGGGAAAATTCAACCCAAAGAAGCAAAACACATCCATGAAAAATCAAGCAATAGATAATCCCACACCAACATACACCACAGAAGGACAACACAACACAACCACAAAAAATAACAGGAATTGACAATCACTGGTCATTAATATCCATCAATATCAATGGTCTCAACTCACCTATAAAAAGACACAGGCTAACAAAATGGATAAGAAAACAGGACCCATCCATTTGCTGCATACAAGAAACACACCTTAACTCCAAAGACAGACACTACCTCCGAGTAAAGGGCTGTGAAAAGGCTTTCCAAGCAAATGGACCTAAGAAACAAGCTGGTGTAGCTATCCTAATATCTAATAAAATAGACTTCAAACTAAAATCAATCAAAAGAGACCAGGATGGACATTACATATTTATCACAGGAAAAATCCACCAAGATGAAGTCTCGATTCTAAACATTTATGCTCCAAATACAAAAGCACCCACATTCATAAAAGAAACACTACTAAAGTTTAAAACGCACATCAAACCCCACACATTAGTAGTGGGAGATTTTAACACACCACTCTCACCAAAAGGTAGATCTACCAGACTGAAACTTAACAAAGAAATAAAGGACCTAACAGATGTTATGACTCAAATGGACCTAATAGATATCTACAGAATATTCCATCCTAACACAAAAAATATACCTTCTTCTCAGCACCCCATGGAACCTTCTCAAAAATTGACCACATGCTTGGACACAAAACAAATCTCAACAGATACAAAAAAATTGGAATAACCTCCTGTATCTTATCAGACCACCATGCCTTAAAGTTAGACCTCAATAACAACAAAAATTATAGAAAACCCACAAACTCATGGAAACTGAATAATGCCCACCTGAAACATCAATGGGTCAAGGAAGAAATAAAGACAGAAATTAAAGAGTTCCTAGAATTCAATGAAAATGAAAGTACAACATACCCAAACTTATGGGACACTATGAAAGCAGTGCTAAGAGGAAAATTCATAGCTCTAAATGCACACATAAAGAAGATGGAGCAATCCCATACCAATGAATTAACAGCTCAACTGAAAGCTCTAGAACAAAAGAAACAAACTCACCCAGGAGAAATAGACGCCAGGAAATAATTAAATTGAGGGCTGAAATCAACGAAATAGAAAACAAGAGAACAATACAAAAAAATCAATGAAACAAAGAGTTGGTTCTTTGAAAAAATCAACAAGATAGACAAACCTCTAGCCAAATTAACCAAAAAGCAAAGAGAGAGCACCCAAATTCACAAAATCAGAAATGAAAAAGGAGACATAACAACAGACAACGAGGAAATCCAGAGAATCATCAGATCATACTTCAAAAACCTGTACTCCACAAAAATGGAAAACCAGGAAGAAATGGACAATTTTCTGGATAAAAAACCACATACCAAAATTAAATCAAGACCAGATAAACCATTTAAATAGACCAATAACCCCTCAAGAAATAGAAACAGTCATCAAAAGTCTCCCAACCAAAAAAAGCCCAGGACCAGATGGTTTCAGTGCAGAATTCTGCCAGACTTTCAAAGTAGAACTAATACCAATCCTCTTCAAAGTGTTCCACACAATAGAAACAGAAGGAACACTACCAAACTCTTTTTATGAGGCTACAATTACCCTGATACCCAAACCACACAAAGATGCAACAAAGAAAGAGAACTACAGACCAATCTCCCTCATGAACATTGATGCAAAAATACTCAACAAAATACTGGCAAACCGAATCCAAGAATACATCAAAACAATCATCCATCACGACCAAGTAGGATTCATCCCAGGGATGCAAGGATGGTTCAACATACGAAAAATCAGTCAATGTAATATACCATATAAACAAACTGAAAGAAAAAAACCATATGATCATCTCCTTAGATGCTGAAAAAGCCTTTGACAAAATCCAACACCCCTTCATGATAAAGGTCTTAGAAAGATTAGGAATACAAGGAACATTTCTAAACATAATAAAAGCAATTTATAGCAAGCCAACAGCAAACATAAAATTAAATGGAGAGAAACTCAAAGCGATAAAACTAAATTCAGGAACAAGACAAGGCTGTCCACTCTCCCCATATTTATTCAATATAGTACTAGAAGTTCTAGCTAGAGCAATAAGACAACAAAAGGAGATCAAAGGGATACAAATTGGCAAGGAAGAAGTCAAACTTTCACTATTTGCAGATGATATGATAGTATACATAAGTGACCCCAAAAACTCTACCAGGGAACTCCTACAGCTGATAAACTCCTTCAGTAAAGTGGCAGGATACAAGATCAACTCAAAAAAATCAGTAGCCCTCCTATACACAAATGATAAAAGGGCCGAGAAAGAAGTCAGAGAAACATCACCCTTTACAATAGCCACAAATAATATAAAATACCTTGGGATAACACTAACTAAACAAGTGAAGGACCTTTTTGATAAGAACTTTAAATCTCTAAAGAAAGAAATTGAAGAAGATATCAGCAAATGGAAGGATCTCCCATGCTCATGGATAGGTAGGATTAACATAGTAAAAATGGCAATCTTACCAAAAGCAATCTACAGATTCAATGCAATCCCCATCAAAATCCCAACACAATTCTTCACAGACTTGGAAAGAAAAATACTCAACTTTATATGGAAAAACAAAAGACCCATATAGCTAAAATAATCCTATATGATAAAGCAACCCTTGGAGGCATCACCATCCCTGACCTCAAACTCTACTATAGAGCTATAGTAATAAAAACAGCTTGGTACTGGTATAAAAACCGACATACGGACCAATGGAATCGAATTGAAGACCCTGACATTAATCCATGCACATATGAACACCTGGTTTTTGACAAAGGAGCCAAAACTATACAATGGAACAAAGAAAGCATCTTCAACAAATGGTGCTGGCATAACTGGATGTCAATATGTAAAAGATTACAAATAGATCCATATCTGTCACCATGCACAAAACTCAAGTCCAAGTGGATCAAAGACCTAAACATAAATCCAGTTACACTAAACTTAATAGAAAAGAAAATAGGAAGCACTCTTGAACGCATTGGCACCAGAGACCATTTCCTAAATAAAACACCAACAGCACAGACCCTGAGCACAACAATTAATAAATGGGACCTCTCGAAACCGAGAAGCTTTTGCAGGGCAAAGGACACACTCAATAAGACAAAAAGACAGCCAACAGATTGGGAAAAGATCTTCACCAACCCCACATCTGACAGAGGATTGATCTCCACAATATATAAAGAACTCAAGAAACTAGACATCAAAGTACTGAACAGTCCAATTAAAAAGTGGGCTAAAGAGCTAAACAGAGAATTCACAAAACAAGAACTACAAATGGCTGAAAGACATTTAAAGAAATGCTCAACATCCTTAATCATCAGAGAAATGCAAATCAAAACGACTCTGAGATACCACCTTACACCTGTTAGAATGGCTACGATCAAAAACACCAATGACAGTCAATGTTGGAGAGGATGTGGAGCAAAGGGAACACTCCTCCACTGTTGGTGGGAATGTAAACTTGTACAACCACTGTGGAAATCAGTATGGCGGTTTCTCAGAAAATTAGGAATCGAACTACCTCAAGACCCAGCCATCCCACTCTTGGGCATATACCCAAGGAATGCTGATTCATACCATAAAGATACATGCTCAGCTATGTTCATAGCAGCACTATTTGTAATAGCCAGAACCTGGAAACAACCAAGATGCCCATCAACGGAAGAATGGATGGAAAAAATGTGGTACATATACACAATGGAGTACTACTCAGCAGAGAAAAACAATGAAAGCATGAAATTTGCAGGCAAATGGATGGAACTAGAAAAAATCATCCTGAGTGAGGTAGCCCAAACCCAGAAAGACAGTTATGGTATGTACTCACTCATAGGTGGATTCTAGATATAAAATAAAGAACAATCAGACCACAACCCATAGAACCATAGAGGCTATATATATAGCATGGAGGTCCCCAGGACGACTGGCATATAATAAATTTCAGTTTTACTCAATTATTGAAAAAAAAAATAGCCAAATGAATGGAAACACATGAACTATGAACCAAAGGCTGAGGGGCCCCCAGCTGGATCAGGCCCTCTGAATAGGTGAGACAGTTGATTGGCTTGATCAGTTTGGGAGGCAACTAGGCAGTGGGACCAAGTCCTGTGCTCATTGCATGAGTTGGCTGTTTGAAACCTGGAACTTATGCAGGGACACTTGGCTCAGTCTGGGAGGAAGGGACTGGACCTGCCTGGACTGAGTCTACCAGGTTGATCGCAGTCCTCGGGGGAGGACTTGTCCTGGAGGAGGTGGGAATGGAGGGTAGGCTGGGGGTAAGGGGAGGGGGTGGGAGGGGGGAGAATAGGGGAACCCATGGCTGATATGTAGAACTGAATGGTATTGTAAAATAATATATATATATATATATATATATATATATATATATATATATATATATATATATATATTAAAAAAATTAAAAGGTGCTGGGCAGTGGTGGTGCATGCCTTTAATCTCAGCACTTGGGAGGCAGAGCCAGGCAGATCTCTGTGAGTTCGAGGCCAGCCTGGTCTACAGAGTGAGTTCCAGGACAGGCTTCAAAGCTACACAGAGAAACCCTGTCTCAGAAAACCAAAATAAATAAATAAATAAATAAATAAATAAATAAAAATAAAAATAAAAATAAAAATAAAAATAAAAGGCTACAGTAGAATCTGAATATTAAGTCTCCGAGTGCCAAGTGGGATGCAGGCCAGGCAGTCTTGTGTTCCAACCTTGGAGACCATTTTTCATCTGTGTGCCTTTGGGAACTACACCTGTGTTCTCTGAGCCTTAAGTTCATGGTAATTAACTCATATCTCTCCTCCTTTCTCAACAAGTAGCTGTTATTGTAATTATTACCTAAAGGATTCCTTTTGGGGTCCTGGAGCTCAACCTCCATTCCGGTTCCTTCAGTTGGGGATTTCAAAGGCCATCTATGTCAGAATAACCTCCAACTTTGCTGCAATGTAAATTTTGGATGCAATGTCACAAAGACCTAGTGAATCAGAACCCCTAATAAGGTGACCTCAGTATTTTGCCACTCATCTCTGATAGAGACTAGACTTTGAGAACCTATGGCCTAGGTTAAAACAACAACAGCTTATATTCTAAAATGCTAAGTATATAGTAAATATATCATTTAGCCTTCACATTTTCCTGTGGCAAGATCAATGGTGGCAATTTGTACTGTTATCCCAATACATTCATTAGGACATGGAAGAATGAAACAGTCCCAGACTATGTCCCACGATGTCTATTCCCATAGCAGACATCACTAATCAAATGCTGACAGATATGTTGTCTTTATGTTACCGGAGTTCCAGACATCATTAATCAAACATTGTTTAGATAAACAATCATTGATGGCTTGCAGGAGGGATCTGTGAGCCTCTTGAGGTTTCTGGGACTGGAGGGTACCAGTTTCAGGGGAAGATTCCACCTTCTTGCCCCTGACTTTCTAGGTTCAGCCTGAAATAGAGGAGCTGGACCCCTCACCTTCCATGCCAGGACAGCAGGTTTCAGACAAGCACCAGCTAGGACGGTTGCAGTATTCACTGGATTATGACTTCCAGACTGGTCAGGTGGGTGTGAAGGAGGGAGAACGCTTGGGAAGTGTGTGTGTGGGGTGTCTCAGGGGCTCCAGCCCTCCCTTCGTCGTTTAGGCCATGGGAGGGAGTCTGAAACATGAGTCCCTCCTCTGTGTCTGGGCACCTGCAGCTCCTGGTGGGCATCTTGCAAGCCGAAGGACTGGCAGCATTGGACCTGGGAGGTTCCTCAGACCCCTATGTGAGTGTCTACCTGCTGCCAGACAAGCGGAGGCGACATGAGACCAAGGTGCATCGGCAGACCCTGAATCCACACTTTGGGGAGACCTTTGCCTTCAAGGCGAGTTCCTGCTCCATCACCCCATGGTCCTCAGCCTGCCTCTAGTCCCTGGAGTGCCAAGGACTGACCCCTTCAGCTTGCCCTGGAAGGAGACACAGCTGAGTTTCAGCTGCCAGCTTGTGTGTGTATAGGTGGTAGAAAGCTGTTCCCTGGGATCCAGAATTATCCCTGGGAACACTGTCAATGCCTGGGAACAATGTCTGTTTCCTTGGTCCTCGGACACTCCTGTTTGTGTTCTTTTAACACCTGAGTTGTCTTCCGTGGATCCCCGTGCTTTATTGAGGTCCCTGGAACCTCGTTGCCCCATGTTATGGGGTATTTGGACTCTGTGAGAAGATGTGTCACTGTGGTTGGTTTAATAAAGAGCTGAATGGCCAATAGCTAGGCAGGAAGAGGTTAGGTGGGATTTCTGGGGACAGAGAGACTCTGGTAAAAAGAAAGGCAGAGTTGCCAGCCAGACACAGAGAGGAAACAGGAGGTGCAAGATGGAAGAGCGGTAATGCCACATGACAGAACATAGATTAATATAAATGGTTAATTTAAGTTATAAGAGCTAGTTGAGACAAGCATAAACTAAAGGCTGAACTTTTATAATTCATAAGAAGTCCCTGTGTCATTATTTGGGAGCTGCAGCCCTCCTCTGGTTCCACCGGAATATTCTATCCCTCACGCCCTCTTTCTCCCTGACTTCCTACCCCACCCCCTTGTGTTCCCTTCCACCAGGTCCCGTACGTGGAACTGGGGGGCAGAGTGCTGGTCATGGCGGTGTATGACTTCGATCGCTTCTCCCGCAACGATGCCATCGGGGAGGTGCGGGTGCCCATGAGCCCTCCCATTTCCTCTTCTGTGTGGTTTGAATAGGTATGGCCCCCAGAGACTCCTGGGTTTGAATGCTTGGTCCATGGGGAGTGGCACTATTGGGAGGCGTGGCCTTGTTAGAAGAAGTGTGTCACTGTGGGTGCGGGGTTTGGTGGTGGTGGTGGTGGTGGTGGTGTGTGGTGGTGTGGTGGTGGTGGTGGTGGTGATGGTGGTGGTGGTGGTGGTATGTGGTGGTGGTGTGGTGGTGTGTGGTGGTGTGGTGGTATGGTGGTGGTGGTGGTGGTGATGGTGGTGGTGATGGTGGTGGTGGTGGTGGTGGTGGTGGTGGTGGTGGTGGTGGTGATGGTGATGGCGGTGGTGGTGGTGGTGTGTGGTGGTGGTGATGGTGGTGGTGATGGTGGTGGTGGTGGTGGTGGTGATGGTGGTGGTGGTGGTGGTGTGGTGGTGGTGGTGGTGGACTTGGATGTCTCCTATCCTCAAGCGAGGCCTAGAGTGGCATTCACTTCTGCTGCCTGTGGATCCAGATGTTGAACCCTCAGCTCCTTCTCCAGCACCCTGTCTGTCTGCACGCTGCCATGTCCTCCATGGTGATAGTGGACTGAACCTCTGAACTGTAAGCCAACCCAATTAAATGTTTTCCTTTATAAGAGTTGCCGTGGTCTTGATGTCTCTTCGCAGCAATCAAACCCTAACAGAGACACGTCCCCACCACCCAGATCCTCTTACTATAGATTGGGACGGCCAAAATGTCATGCCTACTGCATTATGAGCACACCCCTTCACTCACATGCACAGGCCCTAAGGACTAGAAACACATGGGGCTTCTATTTCTGTCCCAGTTGAGGGATAGCCTCAGCTACAGTCTCCTTTGTTTATCTGTTGTGATTAGGATGTGAAATGTCCTCATAGGATACAGTGTTTTTTTTTTTTTTTTCTTCGAGACAGGGTTTCTCTGTGTAGCTTTGCGCCTTTCCTGGAGCTCACTTGGTAGCCCAGGCTGGCCTCGAACTCACAGAGATCCGCCTGGCTCTGCCTCCCGAGTGCTGGGATTAAAGGCGTGTGCCACCACCTCCCGGCAGGATACAGTGTTTGAACTCTTTTTGTTTGTTTGTTTGTTTGTTTTAGGAAAGGGTTCCTCTGTGTAGCCCTAACTGTCCTGGATCTTGCTCTGTAGACAAGGCTGGCCTCCAACTCACAGAGATCACCTGCCTCTGCCTCTTGAGTGCTGGGATTAAAGGCGTGTGCCACCACTGCCTGACCAATGTTTGAACTCTTGATCCCAACAATTAGTACTGTGGGGGGACCTTCAGGAGGCAATGCCTACTTGACTGAAGTGGGTTGCTGGAAGGCCAGCCTTGAGGGTCCGACTAAATCTGGGTCCTACATCCTGATCTCAGATATGTGAATAAGTCAGATTACAACCTCTCACTGCCATGCCTCTCTGGGGATGGTCTGTGCCTTCTCCAGCCATGAGCCCAAAAGACCTCCTTAAACAGTTTCTGTTGGGTATATTAACCACTTGTAGAAAAAAATTAATAATACATTGCATCTCCCTTCCCCAGCCAGTCTTAGCTGGACTTGAAAATAATTTTATTTATTTATATTTTACATATGAGTGCTCTGCATGTATATCTACATGCCAGAAGCAGGCACCAGATCTCATTACAGATGGTTGTGAACGACCATGAGGTTTCTGGTATTTGAACTCAGGACCTCTGGAAGAGCAGCCAGTGCTCTTAACCACTGAGCCATCTCTCCAGCCCCAGAGTGACCTTTTAAATTAAATTATTTTTTATTTTATGTGTATGGATATTTCTCCTGCATGTATGTCTGTGCAGCACATGCGTGTGGTGCCCACAGAGTTCAGAAGAGGGAGTTAGATCCCCTGGAACCGGAGTTACAGATGGTTGTGAGCTTCCATGTGGGTGCTGGGAAGAGAACCTGGGTCCTCTGCAAGAGCAACAAGTACTTTGGATCACCGAGACATCTTTCCAGACCCCTACAGTGACCTTTTGTGTCCCCTGAGGGTTAATATTGAATCAGAGCCAGGGTCTAGTACTATAATTCCTCTTTTCTGAATCTTCCAGGACACTGAGAGTTGGCCTCTCGCAGAAGCAAGTGCTTAGGCTTTGATTGGCATTAGGAATTGTCCCCAGAAGGGAATATGTTCCCGGATGGAAGCATCCATGTCTGGAACTTGCTGGGAGCTGGAAACTGGCACTGTGAGTCTGTTGGGTGGTTGTGTTGGTACCTCACATTGATCTTTTTTCCAGATACAGACTGTTGAGGTAGAAGCCCAACCTAGGCCACATTTCTCCCTCTCCAGACCCCACCCCGAGAAAGCCTGCCAAGCTGCGGCTCCTCCCTCTGAGATGCTTGAGACCACGCCTACAGGGTATTTAAGACCCGGCCCATAGACTGGCCTCGTGGTTTCTCCTCCTCCCCTGAGACCACCCGGGGAATGCTTTGCTCAGATTAAAACCTTTATTTGGCCTGATCGATTCATTGCATTGGCGGAGAACCCCACTGTCAGGGTAGGAAAGCCTTTCACCCTGAGGTGCCACTCCCTTTGGTTGCTCACAGATGCCTGTCATCGAGAGACAGTGGTGTGTGTGTATGTGTGTGTGTGTGTGTGTGTGTATGTGTGTGTATGTGTGTGTATGTGTGTGTGTGTATGTGTGTGTGTATGTGTGTGTATGTGTGTGTGTATGTGTGTGTGTATGTGTGTGTGTGTATGTGTGTGTGTGTATGTGTGTGTGTGTGTATGTGTGTGTGTGTATGTGTGTGTGTGTGTATGTGTGTGTGTGTGTATATGTGTGTGTGTGTGTGTGTGTATGTATGCTTGTGTTATTTGGCATGGCTTCCCACTATACCCCAGGCTGCCCTTCACCTCACAGTGATCCTTCTGTCTTAGCCGCCCCAACTCTGGGATGACAAACCGGAATCACCATGCCTGATGAGAATCACCGATCCGGTTAGAATACCTCAGCACCATGACTGCCTGGCTGCTTCCACACTCTCTGCTGTGGTCACGGCCGAACCCTCCGACACTGTAAGCCCCAAATAAACTCTTCTCTAAGTTGCCTTGGTCATGGTGTCTCCTCACAGCAACAGAAAAGTAACTTGCGTTCCCTTCCGTGACAGGGTATGGGCGGGAGTGGGCACGTGGGTGTGGACGGGAGTGTGTTCTGTTCTGAAGGGTCAAGGAAGAAAAGGAGATGCAACATGTCTTATTTAAGATGTGTTTGCCCCTGCATGGCATGCACATGCTCCCTGAGTCATCCAGAAGCCAGGTGGATGGAGGCAACACTAGGGAAGGTGTGTTTGTGTGTGTGTGTGTGTGTGTGTGTATGTGTGTGTATGTGTGTATGTGTATGTGTGTGTATGTGTGTGTGTATGTGTATGTGTGTGTGTATGTGTGTGTATGTGTGTGTGTATATGTGTGTGTGTATGTATATGTGTATATGTGTGTGATGTGTGTGTGTGTGTGTGTGTGTGTGTGTGTGGCCTAGCATATCCAACTCCAAACCCCTGGGTATGATTTCTGCAGTACTGCAGCAAGTGTTTAGTATCTCTAAGTGCCTAGATAGGGCTTTGCCCACCAGCTGTCTCAGTGGGTCAAGTCTTGGATCTCCTGCTGGCATGTAAAAGTACCTGAGGTGGGCGAGAAGAGACACAAGGATCCCGGGAGCTCCCTGGCCAGCCTGTTCAGCCAATCAGTGAGCCCCTGCCAGGTTCAGTGAGAGACCCTGTCTCAAAAAATAAGGGGGAGAGGACCAGGGGAAGATGCCCAGTGCTGACCTTTGCCCTCTGTACTTGTGTTCATGGGCACGTGCGTCATTATACACATATATACTAAACACCTGCCACGTTCCTGGGGCGTGAAAAAAGGTTCTTTGAGACAAGGTTCAGGCCGTCCTTAAACTCGAGTCCTCCGGCTTCAGGCTCTCAGGATGACAGCTGTGGCTACGATGTCCTGTAATAGCCAATGTGCCTTCTTTAATTTTTGAGGCAGGTCCTCAGCACGTAGCCCTGGCTGGCCTGGGGCTGGCTATGTGCACCAGGCTGGCCTCATCCTGCCTCTGCCTCTGGGGTGCTAGGATTAAGGGCATGTGGCACCATATCCGGTCCTCCTTTTTTTCCTTGGACAGATCTCTCTCCGTATATAGTCGAGGTTGACCTTAAGCTCATCCTGTGTAGATCAGGCTGACCTCAGACAGGGTTTCTGCCTCTCAAGGGTTGGGATTACAGGTATGTACCACCATGGCCACTTTGTAGTGCAAGCTTTCAACCAGAAAATCCTTCCCCCAAAGTAACAAAACTAGAAGTTCCTATGGTTCTAATGGTGGGAAATCCGGGAAGGCCTGAGGGGTTCAGATAACTGTAGCCTCACATCCTAGGAGAAGTAGCGGAGAGGTGAGTTGGGATGGGGTAAGGGGTGAGGTGGGAGGGGAGCTGAGATGGGGTAGGGGTGAGGTGAAAGGGGGATGGGGTAGGGGTAATGTGGGAAGGGATTTAGAATAGGGTGGGGTGATGTGGGAGAGAATTTGAGATGGGGTAGGGGTGAGGTGGGAGGGGAGCTGAGATGGGGTAGGGGTGAGGTGAGAAGGGGATGGGCCCTGCTGGGGGGCAGCGGGAGGGTACACCTGTGGTGGAGACAGGCTATACAAAGGCCAGGGCGTGAGGAACATGCAGGACTCACCTGAGAGCTGCAAAGGTCTGTGGGAGGCAGGAAAAGGAGACAGAATCCAGAGCCTGTGTCAGGCTTAAGCTTGCTAGTGGGACTTGAGATACAGCTTCCAGTCTAGTCGTGCGTGCGTGCGTGTGCGTGTGCGTGTACGTGTGTGTGTGTGCGTGCGTGCGTGCGTGCGTGCGTGCGTGCGTGTGTGTGTGTGTGTGTGTGTTTAAGACAGTATCTGATTCTGTAACCCTGACTGGTTTGTAATTTACAGTAATCCTGCCTCAGTTTCCCCTCTCAAGTGCTGGGATTACAGGTGTGAGTCACCACACCTGGCTTTGGGCTGGCTGTGATGTGTCCCATCCACTAAGAGAGGACAGTCAGACGGACATTCGGACATTCGGCTCTACCTAATTTGGGCCTTTGAAATCTGCATGGTGCATTCACACACAGTGGAAAGTGACCTCTGCTTGCCTACGGGGTCTGAAGGCCACTGAGTAGGGAAGAAGCTTTTGTGGTACAAAATGGGGTGAGTGGAGCCCCGAGGGTTCCAGACAGGACCATAGAGAAGATGAGGAGGATTTCTGTGTGGGGATTTGAGAGGAAAGAAAGAGGGGGGATTGGGGGACAGGGCAGGGCCGTGCCGGGCTCTCAAGCTCAGAGCTTCTACTTCCTCCTCCGCCCATTCCAGTGCTAGCCTCTGGCCTCACCAATGGGCTGGCAAAAGAAAAAATTCTTGAGTTTAAAGTCCAGCAGGTAAAGTTCCAGACCTAGGACTCCTGTGTTCCTTATGAAGCATCAAGACACATGGCCAGAGCTGGTGGGAACCTCGGGGTCTGGGGGACTTTGGTGCTACTGGTAAGTTCTCTCCTGCTCAGGCCTGAGCTGGGGTCCAAGGGAGGGAGGGGTAGAAAGTGGCTGGAATGTACACCCCCAGAGGTGTGGAGGAAGGTTCCTCAGCCAGGGCCTTGAGGGAGCAGGGGGTGGTCACTACCTGGAGAAGGAAGGATGCTCTGAGTTTGGAGGACTATAGACAATCTTACTACAGCGGAGTCTGGATGCTGTAGTGTCGGGCGTGGAGAGTGAACATACATGGAGCCGCTCACACACACAGCCCAGCCCTCCTCCCCCAGACCCAGAAGCCCAGAGCCTGCCCTGCCTCCCACACCCTAACTCTCTTCCCACAAACCCACGGCTTCCAGCCTCTGCCCCCCCTCAACTCTGCCCACAGTCTGTCTTCAGAGTCCACTTTTATTTCCCTCCTGTTGTCCCCCAGGGCCACCCTCCCTCCCCCAAGGCCTCTGGTTATATTTTTCAGAAAGTGAAAGTCCTCATGTTATCTCTTGCCTGTATCCGGGAACCAAGGTTGGTTCCCGACTCCCTGGAGTTCCACCTCTGCCATGGGTGACCGGTCTTCCTAGCCAACAGAGCGCCAGTGTCGGGACGACCTTTATCACACCCACATTCCTCTCCTTGGTCAGGGTTGGAGGAAAGGTTGGGGACAGAGATCAGGAGAGTCTCAACAGCCAGGCCAGCCCCACCTCCCGATCTCCCCTAGCTCAGCTAATTTCTTCTTACCTGGATTCCTCTAGGGTCTGTCCGGTTGCACCGTGGTCAGGGCGGCTGGTGAGTAAAACCCCACGTTTAATCATTGTCCTTGCCGGGAGAGGAGACCCCAGGTCCTCTGAGTCTGAGGGCCCATGGTGGGCTGAGGGCAAGGGAAGATTCTCAACTTGGATGTGGGGAGGTGGTACACAGCGGTGGGAGGGAGCCTGATGAATGATCCATGCTTTTCTAACTTGAAAGCCTCACTCAAATGGTGTTAACCATTGAAGCAGGTGGCTAGGTCACTGAAGACAGTGACTTCCTCTCTCCCAGCAGCCCTGGACTACCATTTGCTCGCCTCGGTGGGGTCTCATGAGTACACCCTCCATATATGGATGTTTAGGGCATTCATCTTGGGTAGGCATTATACCTACGACCACAGCTGTTGGGAGTTCATGAGGACTACAGCTATGTTGGACCCCAAGACAAGCGTTTCACACCCCTCCTCCCCATCTTCCCGTTCTTACATTCCTTTCACCCCCTTCCCATGATGTTCTCTGAGCCTTGGGGAGGATGACGGGTGTGTCTTAAACATCTCAACCATACATGAGTCCCTGGGTTAACCATGTCACTACAGAGAGCAGCGTCTTTGAACAAGGCTGAGGAGCCATGAAGGTCCCTGGTACAAGACCATGCACTAGTCCTTTCTTGGTGCCTGGAGCATGTCCAAACCCTGGCTCATTCTTAACTAATTAATTTAATTTTCAAGACACGGTATCTCTGTGTAGCCCGGGCTGTCCTGGAACTTACTCTGTAGATCAGGCTAGCCTGAAACTAACTAATTACCTCCCACCTGCTGGGATTAAAGGCATATGCCACTATACCCAGTCGATTTATTTATTTATTCGTGTGTGTGTGTGTGTGTGTGTGTGTGTGTGTGTGTGTGTGTGTGTGTGATGGTGGTGGTGATGGTGCTCAGAGCATGTTGTCAGCTGTCTTCCTGTGTGGCTCAGTACCTTATTTACTTTATAATATATCTAAATTTATTTATTGCTATCACATGTATGTGTTTGCATGTGCGTGCTTAACTGCGATTATGACTCCATATCCTCAGCTTAGAGTTAACTAGGAAGCCCAGACTGTCTTTGAACCTAGGAAGTCCTCCTGTCTCAGTCTCCCAAGGGATGGCATTGTAGGCACAAACCACATAGGTTTCACAGATTAGGGAAATTTGGGGCAAATGATTGATTGTTCCTTCTGCCCTTATTTTCAAATCCAGACCCAGTGAGAAACCTGAGGGTGGAGGCTCAGGACAACAGCTCCATCAGCCTGACTTGGGACGTCCCTGAGGGCTCCTACCCCTCCCAGAACCTCACCTACTGGGCCCAGTGCACTGAAGATGGTGGCCAGAGTGAGACCCGGAACACAACAGACACCCGAGTCACCATCGATGGACTCTGTCCTGCCTCTTCATATGAGTGTTCTGTGTGGGTGGAAAGAGATGGCGTCAGCAGCTCCAAGGTGAATCTCAGTCACTCCACAGGTGAGAGCGGACACTCTTGTCTTCTTTCTCCTTAACCAGAAGTGGTGAAAGTGGTTGAGACATGACAAGAGAAATCTGTAGGCGTCATGCCCCATGGGAATAAAGTGGAAGCCAAGTGTGGACGATTCACTTTTTTATAAGCCAGGTCAGAAATGAGCAAGACATGGGTCAAATGGGTGTTCATGGGACGTTTCCAGTTGTCCAACAGGACCTAAATAGTCTCCTTTTTCTGCCCTTTACCATTTTTTTGTATGTGTAGGGTTATTACATTCTGTGTGAGAGTAGATCATGTGTGTGCACATGTCTGTGTGTGAGTGCTTGTTCAGAAGCTAGGAATTAGCCTTAGAATGGTTCCTCAGAGTCAACGACCTTGATTTGGAGACAGAGTCTGTTACTCAGACATGCACTCACCACTTAGACAGATCCTCTCTTCCCACATTGGCTTCCACAGTGTTGGGGTGACAGGTGTGAGCCCTCCTGTCATGTTTTCACAGGGTTCTGGGGATTGAACTCAGCTCCTCGTGATTGTATGGCAAGTACTTGATCAGAGGAGCAACTTCCCCAGGCCCTTGTTCATGGTTGAGATAGCATGTCCTATGTTTCCCAGAGTGGCTTGGAACTCAATATGTTGTCCAGACTTGTTTGAATTTGATGGTGCTTGTCACATAGTAGATTTGGAAGGCATGGCCCTCATCACAGACAGCATTTGAAAAGTGCAGGTCTAGATCTTGATATTAGTATGATTGACATGTGGGTAGCACCTGCATTTCCCTACAGCTCACTGGGGATGCTTTATTTCTCACCTACGGAAACAGAATCCGTGTGCTCAAGAAGTTCTGGTTACATATTTTTGAAGTTCAAGAACTACTGGTCTAGGCCAGCACAGTGATACCCAGGTGTGATGCTAGCACTGAGGAGATAGAGATAGATAGGAGGATCTGAAGGTGAAGGTTATCCTTGGCTACATAGAGAGTATGAAGGCAACTGGGACCTTGTGAGAATGTACTGGCTAGTTTTGTCAACTTGACATAAGAGAACGTCACCAGGGAAGAGGGAAGTTTAATGGAGAAAATGCATTCATTGCATTGCCCCGTGAGGCTTTTTCTTGATGACTGATTGATGTGGGAGTGTTCTGCCCACGGTGGGTGGTACCATTCCCTACACAGGTGGTCTTGGGGTGTATATGAAAGCCAGCTGAGCATTTATGGGGAGCAAGCTTGTCAGCAGCATTTCTCCATGGCCTCTGCTTCAGTTCCTGCCTCCAGGTTCCTGCCTGGAGTTCCTGCCCTGACTACACTTCATAACAGACTGTAACGTGCAAGATGAACTAAACCTTTCCACTCCTAGTTGCTCTGAGTCATGGTGCTTTTCTACAACAGTAGAAACCCCAGCAGGACAGAAACCCTGTTTGAGGACCAGACCTAGTTCATCTCCCCAACAAAATATTGAGAGCATCTAGAAAACTTTTAAAGCAGAGTGCCCACTGGCTGCCTCCTTTGCCCTGTCCTGATGCTGACCTGTATCTTTTTTGTTAATTTCTCAGCTCCAAACCCAGTGAGAAACCTGAGGGTGGAAGCTCAGGACAACAGCTCTATCAGCCTGACATGGGACGTCCCTGAGAACTCCTGCTCCTCCTCCTCACAGGACCTCACCTACTGGGCCCAGTGCACTGCAGATGGTGGCCAGAATAAGACCAAGAACACAACAGACACCAGTGTCACTGTGGATGGACTGTGTCCTGCCTCTTCATATGAGTGTTCTGTGTGGGTGGAAAGAGATGGAGTCAGCAGCTCCAAGGTGACTCTCAATCAATCCACAGGTGAGAGCGGACACTCTTGTCCTCTTTCTCCTTAACCAGAAGTGGTAAAAAGTGGTTGAGACGTGACAAGAGAAATCTGCAGGCGTCATGCCCCAGAGGGAATAAAGTGGAAGCCAAGTATGGACGATTCCCTTTTTTATCAGCCACTTCAGAAATGAGCAAGACATGGGTCAAATGGGTGTTCATGGGACGTTTCCAGTTGTCCAACAGGACCTAAATAGTCTCCTTTTTCTGCCCTTTTCCATTTTCCTGTGTGTGTTTGTGTGTGTGTGTGTGTGTGTGTGCGTGTGTATGTGTGTGTGTGTGTGTGTGTGTGTGTATGAGTGTATGTATGTATGTAGCTTGCATGTGTATGTGTGTGCTTCGTATGTGAAGGTGAGTAGTTGTGTGTGAAGGTCCATGGTTGTGGTCAAGAACCATCAACTCGTCAGCTCCATTCATTCTAACCTGGACAGACTTCTTGTCTAGACTCTTCTTTTCTCTCAGACAGGGACTCATGATAGAACTCTGACTGTGTTAGACTTCACTATGGTAGACCATGCTGGCCTTGAATTCACACAGATCAACCTTACTCTGCCTCTGAGTTCTGGGATTAACAGAAGATGCCACCACTCCCAGCCCATTTTATTTATTCATTATTTGATTTGATTTGATATGTGTTTGTTTATTGGATGTGTGGATGAGTATGTGGAGGTCATAGGAGCATTTGGTGGGAGTAAATACTCTCCTCCAATATGTGGGTCCCAGAGATTGAACTCAAGTAATCAGACTTGGTGGCAATCACCTTTATCTGCTGATCCATATTGGCGGCCCCTTATTTTGAATATCAAGATGTCTGTTTTTACACTAAGCGCAGTCCTTCTCGTGGACTCATTTTCCTCCCCCATGTCCTCCTACTGGCCCTCCTGTCACAGAGAGTTTTCCTTTACTTTTCTGTCACATCTATATGATTTTATGTAAGTATATAAATGTCTAGGAACAAGAAACGAGAGAAAATATACAGTATTTGTCTTTCAGAGACTGGTTAATATACTTAAATGTTTTTCTTTAAAAACAGAGTTTCTCTGTGAATCTTTGTCTGTCCTGGAAGTCACTCTGTAGACCAGGCTAGCCTCAAACTCATTGAGATCCTCTGGCCCCTGCCTCCCAAGTGCTGGGATGAAAGGCGTGTGGCACCATGCCTGGATAATTTACTTAAAATTTAATAAGAAATTATTTTAAGTGTATGGTTATTTTCCTGCACATATGTCTGTGCACCGTGTGTGTGTGTGTGTGTGTGTGTGTGTGTGTGTGTGTGTGTGTGTGTGTGTCTGTGCAGCAAGCGAGGAAGCATCATTTCTCCATGGTTTCTGCCTCAGTTTCTGCTTCCAGGTTCTTGCCTTGGCATCCCTCAGTGATGGGCTGTAAAGGATGAGTGGAACTAAATCCTTTGCTCCCCAAGTTGCTTTTGGTCATACTGTTTAATCACAGCAACATAAACTCTATCTAGGGTTGGATGATGGTGGTAACGCCTTTAATCCTAGTACTCAAGAGGCAGAGGCTGGCTGGGCTCTGAGTTCTAGGCTAGCCTGGTCTACAGAGCCAACTCTAGGACAGCCAGGGCTATACAGTGGTACCCGAAAAAATTAATAATAATAAAAATTAAAGAAACCCTATCTAAGACAATACTTCACAGGGTATTGGTATGGTGCTCATGTACTCATGGGACTGGGGCAATCCACTGAGGATTGACCAACCTACCAGGACCACCACCCTGAGGAAAACTGACTCTCCTTCCTCTAGAGGCAAACTGCTTATGATTAGCTCTTCAGGTAGTGGGTGGAACATCAGTGTTCCCTCCACTGCTATCTGGAATGTCGGCTGTCCTGGTCTCATTCAGGATTTGTGCAAGCAATCTTCACTGCTGTGAGTTCATGAGTGTGCAACAGTCCTGTCCTGTCCAGAAGGCACCTCTGTCTCTCATCATCCTCGTGCCCTCCTCCTCTGTCATGTTCCCTGAGTTTGGGGGTTATTTTTTGTAACTTTATTTATTTATTTGTGTGTCGTGTGTGTGTGTGTGTGTGTGTGTGTGTGTGTGTATGTGTATGTGCGTAGGGTTTTTACGTCATTCATGTGTAACAGTGGATCATGTGTGTGCACACTCCTGTGTGTGAGTGTTTGTTCAGAGCCAGGAGTCAGCGTTAGATGTGGTTCCTCAGAGTCACTGACCTTGATTTGGAGACAGAGACTCTTACTCAGACATGCACTCACCACTTGGCCCAGATCCTCTCTTCCCACATTGGCTTCCACAGTGTTGGGGTGACAGGTTTGAGACATCCTGTCATGTTTTCACAGGGTTCTGGGATTGAACTCAGCTCCTCGTGTTTGTATCGCAAGTACTTGATCAGATGAGCAACTTCCCCAGGCCCTTGTTCACGATTGAGATAGCATGTACCTATGTTTCCCAGACTGGCTTGGAACTCAATATGTTGTCCAGACTGGTTTGAATTTGATGGTGCTTGTCACATAGGAGATTGGGAAGGCATGGCCCTCATCACAGACAGCATTTGGAAAGGTCTGGTCTAAATCTTGATATTCAGTATGATGGACATGTTGGTAGCACCAGCATTTCCCTATAGCTGATTGGGGATGATTTATTTCTAACCTGAGAAAAGAACACCCGTGTGCTCAAGAAGTTCTGGTTACCTATATGCAAACTTCAAGAACTACTGGTCTAGGCCAGCACAGTGATACCCAGGTGTGATGCTAGCATTGAGGAGATAGAGATAGATACCAGGATCTGAAGGTGAAGGTTATCCTTGGCTACATAGAGAGTATGAAGGCAACTGGGACCTTGTGAGACTGTACTGGCTAGTTTTGTCAACTTGACATAAGAGAACGTCACCTGGGAAGAGGGAAGTTTAACGGAGAAAATGCCTTCATTGCATTGCCCTGTAAGGCTTTTTCTTGATGACTGATTGATGTGGGATTGTTCTGCCCACGGTGGGTGGTACCATTCCCTACACAGGTGGTCTTGGGGTGTATATGAAAGCCAGCTGAGCATTTATGGAGAGCAAGCTAGTCAGCAGCATTTTTCCATGGCCTCTGCTTCAGTTCCTGCCTCCAGGTTCCTGCCTGGAGTTCCTGCCCTGACTACACTTCATAACGGACTGTAACGTGCAAGATGAACTAAACCTTTCCACTCCTAGTTGCTCTGAGTCATGGTGCTTTTCTACAACAGTAGAAACCCCAGCAGGACAGAAACCCTGTTTGAGGACCAGACCTAGTTCATCTCCCCAACAAAATATTGAGAGCATCTAGAAAACTTTTAAAGCACAGTGTCCACTGACTGCCTACTTTGCCCTGTCCTGATGCTGACCTGTAACTTTTTTGTTAATTTCTCAGCTCCAAACCCAGTGAGAAACCTGAGGGTGGAAACTCAGGACAACAGCTCCATCAGCCTGACTTGGGACGTCCCTGAGGGCTCCTCCCCCTCCCAGGACCTCACCTACTGGGCCCAGTGCACTGAAGATGGTGGCCAGAATAAGCCCTGGAACACAACAGACACCCGAGTCACCGTCCCTGAACTGCGTCCTGCCTCTTCATATGAATGTTCTGTGTGGGTGGAAAGAGATGGAGTCAGCAGCTCCAAGGTGACTCTCAATCAATCCACAGGTGAGAACGGACACTCTTGTCTTCTTTCTCCTTAACCAGAAGTGGTAAAAAGTGGCTGAGACGTGACAAGAGAAATCTGCAGGCGTCATGCCCCAGAGGGAATAAAGTGGAAGCCAAGGGTGGACGATTCCCTTTTTTATCAGCCACGTCAGAAATGAGCAAGACATGGGTCAAATGGGTGTTCAGGGGAAGTTTCCAGTTGTCCAACAGGACCTAAATAGTCTCCTTTTTCTGCCCTTTTCCATTTTCCTGTGTGTGTGTGTGTGTGTGTTTGTGTGTGTGTGTGTCTGTGTGTATGTATGTATGTATGTATGTAGCTGCATGTGTATGTGTGTGCTTGGTATGTGAAGGTGAGTAGTTGTGTGTGAAGGGTCCATGGTTGTGGTCAAGATCCATCAACTCGTCAGCTCCATTCATTCTAACCTGGACAGACTTCTTGTCTAGACTCTTCTTTTCTCTCAGACAGGGACTCATGATAGAACTCTGACTGTGTTAGAATTCACTATGGTAGACCATGCTGGCCTTGAATTCACAGAAATCAACCTTACTCTGCCTCTGAGTGCTGAGATTAACAGAAGATGCCACCATCCCAGCCCATTTTATTTATTCATTATTTGATTTGATATGTGTTTGTTTATTGTATGTGTGGATGAGTATGTGGAGGTCATAGGAGCATTTGGTGGGAGTAAATACTCTCCTCCAATATGTGGGTCCCAGAGATTGAACTCAAGTAATCAGACTTGGTGGCAATCACCTTTATCTGCTGATCCATATTGGCGGCCCCTTATTTTGAATATCAAGATGTCTGTTTTTACACTAAGTGCAGTCCTTCTCGTGGACTCATTTTCCTCCCCCATGTCCTCCTACTGGCCCTCCTGTCACAGAGAGTTTTCCTTTACTTTTCTGTCACATCTATATGATTTTATGTAAGTATATAAATGTCTAGGAACAAGAAACAAGAGAAAATATACAATATTTGTCTTTCAGAGACTGGTTAATATACTTAAATGTTTTTCTTTCAAAACAGAGTTTCTCTGTGAATCTTTGTCTGTCCTGGAACTCACTCTGTAGACCAGGCTAGCCTCAAACTCATTGAGATTCTCTGGCCCCTGCCTCCCAAGTGCTGGGATTAAAGGCGTGTGGTACCATGCCTGGATAATTTACTTAAAATTTAATAAAAAATTATTTTAAGTGTATGGTTATTTTCCTGCACATATGTCTGTGCACCGTGTGTGTGTGTGTATGTGTGTGTGTGTGTGTGTGTGTCTGTCTGTCTGTCTGTCTGTCTGTGCAGCAAGCCAGGAAGCATCATTTCTCCATGGTTTCTGCCTCAGTGTCTGCTTCCAGGTTCTTGCCTTGGCATCCCTCAGTGATGCGCTGTAAAGAATGAGTGGAACTAAATCCTTTGCTCCCCAAGTTGCTTTTGGTCATACTGTTTAATCACAGCAACATAAACTCTATCTAGGGTTGGATGATGGTGGTAACGCCTTTAATCCTAGTACTCAAGAGGCAGAGGCTGGCTGGGCTCTGAGTTCTAGGCTAGCCTGGTCTACAGAGCCAACTCTAGGACAGCCAGGGCTATACAGTGGTACCCGAAAAAATTAATAATAATAAAAATTAAAGAAACCCTATCTAAGACAATACTTCACAGGGTATTGGTATGGTGCTCATGTACTCATGGGACTGGGGCAATCCACTGAGGATTGACCAACCTACCAGGACCACCACCCTGAGGAAAACTGACTCTCCTTCCTCTAGAGGCAAACTGCTTATGATTAGCTCTTCAGGTAGTGGGTGGAACATCAGTGTTCCCTCCACTGCTATCTGGAATGTCGGCTGTCCTGGTCTCATTCAGGATTTGTGCAAGCAATCTTCACTGCTGTGAGTTCATGAGTGTGCAACAGTCCTGTCCTGTCCAGAAGGCACCTCTGTCTCTCATCATCCTCGTGCCCTCCTCCTCTGTCATGTTCCCTGAGTTTGGGGGTTATTTTTTGTAACTTTATTTATTTATTTGTGTGCCGTGTGTGTGTGTGTGTGTGTATGTGTGTAGGGTTTTTACGTCATTCATGTGTAACAGTGCATCATGTGTGTGCACACTCCTGTGTGTGAGTGTTTGTTCAGAGCCAGTAGTCAGCCTTAGATGTGGTTCCTCAGAGTCACTGACCTTGATTTGGAGACAGAGACTCTTACTCAGACATGCACTCACCACTTGGACCAGATCCTCTCTTCCCACATTGGCTTCCACAGTGTTGGGGTGACAGGTTTGAGACATCCTGTCATGTTTTCACAGGGTTCTGGGATTGAACTCAGCTCCTCGTGTTTGTATCGCAAGTACTTGATCAGATGAGCAACTTCCCCATCCCTTGTTCACGTTTGAGATAGCATGTCCCTGTGTTTCCCAGACTGGCTTGGAACTCAATATGTTGTCCAGACTGGTTTGAATTTGATGGTGCTTGTCACATAGGAGATTGGGAAGGCATGGCCCTCATCACAGACAGCATTTGGAAAGGTCTGGTCTAGATCTTGATATTCAGTATGATGGACATGTTGGTAGAACCAGCATTTCCCTATAGCTGATTGGGGATGCTTTATTTCTAACCTGAGAAAAGAACATCCGTGTGCTCAAGAAGTTCTGGTTACCTATATGCAAACTTCAAGAACTACTGGTCTAGGCCAGCACAGTGATACCCAGGTGTGATGCTAGCACTGAGGAGATAGAGATGGATACCAGGATCTGAAGGTGAAGGTTATCCTTGGCTACATAGAGAGTATGAAGGCAACTGGGACCTTGTGAGACTGTACTGGCTAGTTTTGTCAACTTGACATAAGAGAACGTCACCTGGGAAGAGGGAAGTTTAACAGAGAAAATGCCTTCATTGCATTGCCCTGTGAGGCTTTTTCTTGATGACTGATTGATGTGGGAGTGTTCTGCCCACGGTGGGTGGTACAATTCCCTACACAGGTGGTCTTGGGGTGTATATGAAAGCCAGCTGAGCATTTATGGAGAGCAAGCTAGTCAGCAGCATTTCCCCATGGCCTCTGCTTTAGTTCCTGCCTCCAGGTTCCTGCCTGGAGTTCCTGCCCTGACTACACTTCATAACGGACTGTAACGTGCAAGATGAACTAAACTTTTCCACTCCTAGTTGCTCTGAGTCATGGTGCTTTTCTACAACAGTAGAAACCCCAGCAGGACAGAAACCCTGTTTGAGGACCAGACCTAGTTCATCTCCCCAACAAAATATTGAGAGCATCTAGAAAACTTTTAAAGCACAGTGTCCACTGACTGCCTACTTTGCCCTGTCCTGATGCTGACCTGTAACTTTTTTGTTAATTTCTCAGCTCCAAACCCAGTGAGAAACCTGAGGGTGGAAACTCAGGACAACAGCTCCATCAGCCTGACTTGGGACGTCCCTGAGGGCTCCTCCCCCTCCCAGGACCTCACCTACTGGGCCCAGTGCACTGAAGATGGTGGCCAGAATAAGCCCTGGAACACAACAGACACCCGAGTCACCGTCCCTGAACTGCGTCCTGCCTCTTCATATGAGTGTTCTGTGTGGGTGGAAAGAGATGGAGTCAGCAGCTCCAAGGTGACTCTCAATCAATCCACAGGTGAGAGCGGACACTCTTGTCTTCTTTCTCCTTAACCAGAAGTGGTAAAAAGTGGCTGAGACGTGACAAGAGAAATCTGCAGGCGTCATGCCCCAGAGGGAATAAAGTGGAAGCCAAGGGTGGACGATTCCCTTTTTTATCAGCCACGTCAGAAATGAGCAAGACATGGGTCAAATGGGTGTTCAGGGGACGTTTCCAGTTGTCCAACAGGACCTAAATAGTCTCCTTTTTCTGCCCTTTTCCATTTTCCTGTGTGTGTGTGTGTGTGTGTGTGTGTGTGTGTGTGTGTGTGTGAGTGTGTGTGTGTGTATGTATGTATGTATGTATGTATGTATGTAGCTGCATGTGTATGTGTGTGCTTGGTATGTGAAGGTGAGTAGTTGTGTGTGAAGGTCCATGGTTGTGGTCAAGATCCATCAACTCGTCAGCTCCATTCATTCTAACCTGGACAGACTTCTTGTCTAGACTCTTCTTTTCTCTCAGACAGGGACTCATGATAGAACTCTGACTGTGTTAGAATTCACTATGGTAGACCATGCTGGCCTTGAATTCACAGAAATCAACCTTACTCTGCCTCTGAGTGCTAAGATTAACAGAAGATGCCACCATTCCAGCCCATTTTTTTTATTCATTATTTGATTTGATATGTGTTTGTTTATTGTATGTGTGGATGAGTATGTGGAGGTCATAGGAGCATTTGGTGGGAGTAAATACTCTCCTCCAATATGTGGGTCCCAGAGATTGAACTCAAGTAATCAGACTTGGTGGCAATCACCTTTATCTGCTGATCCATATTGGCGGCCCCTTATTTTGAATATCAAGATGTCTGTTTTTACACTAAGTGCAGTCCTTCTCGTGGACTCATTTTCCTCCCCCATGTCCTCCTACTGGCCCTCCTGTCACAGCGAGTTTTCCTTTACTTTCCCATCACATCTATATGATTTTATGTAAGTATATAAATGTCTAGGAACAAGAAACAAGAGAAAATATACAATATTTGTCTTTCAGAGACTGGTTAATATACTTAAATGTTTTTCTTTCAAAACAGAGTTTCTCTGTGAATCTTTGTCTGTCCTGGAACTCACTCTGTAGACCAGGCTAGCCTCAAACTCATTGAGATCCTCTGGCCCCTGCCTCCCAAGTGCTGGGATTAAAGGCGTGTGGTACCATGCCTGGATAATTTACTTAAAATTTAATAAAAAATTATTTTAAGTGTATGGTTATTTTCCTGCACATATGTCTGTGCACCGTGTGTGTGTGTGTATGTGTGTGTGTGTGTGTGTGTGTGTGTGTGTGTCTGTCTGTCTGTCTGTCTGTCTGTCTGTCTGTGCAGCAAGCCAGGAAGCATCATTTCTCCATGGTTTCTGCCTCAGTTTCTGCCTCCAGGTTCTTGCCTTGGCATCTCTCACTGATGCGCTGTAAAGGATGAGTGGAACTAAATCCTTTGCTCCCCAAGTTGCTTTTGGTCATACTGTTTAATCACAGCAACATAAACTCTATCTAGGGTTGGATGATGGTGGTAACGCCTTTAATCCTAGTACTCAAGAGGCAGAGGCTGGCTGGGCTCTGAGTTCTAGGCTAGCCTGGTCTACAGAGCCAACTCTAGGACAGCCAGGGCTATACAGTGGTACCCGAAAAAATTAATAATAATAAAAATTAAAGAAACCCTATCTAAGACAATACTTCACAGGGTATTGGTATGGTGCTCATGTACTCATGGGACTGGGGCAATCCACTGAGGATTGACCAACCTACCAGGACCACCACCCTGAGGAAAACTGACTCTCCTTCCTCTAGAGGCAAACTGCTTATGATTAGCTCTTCAGGTAGTGGGTGGAACATCAGTGTTCCCTCCACTGCTATCTGGAATGTCGGCTGTCCTGGTCTCATTCAGGATTTGTGCAAGCAATCTTCACTGCTGTGAGTTCATGAGTGTGCAACAGTCCTGTCCTGTCCAGAAGGCACCTCTGTCTCTCATCATCCTCGTGCCCTCCTCCTCTGTCATGTTCCCTGAGTTTGGGGGTTATTTTTTGTAACTTTATTTATTTATTTGTGTGTCGTGTGTGTGTGTGTGTGTGTGTGTGTGTGTGTGTGTGTGTGTATGTGTATGTGCGTAGGGTTTTTACGTCATTCATGTGTAACAGTGGATCATGTGTGTGCACACTCCTGTGTGTGAGTGTTTGTTCAGAGCCAGGAGTCAGCGTTAGATGTGGTTCCTCAGAGTCACTGACCTTGATTTGGAGACAGAGACTCTTACTCAGACATGCACTCACCACTTGGCCCAGATCCTCTCTTCCCACATTGGCTTCCACAGTGTTGGGGTGACAGGTTTGAGACATCCTGTCATGTTTTCACAGGGTTCTGGGATTGAACTCAGCTCCTCGTGTTTGTATCGCAAGTACTTGATCAGATGAGCAAATTCCCCAGGCCCTTGTTCACGATTGAGATAGCATGTACCTATGTTTCCCAGACTGGCTTGGAACTCAATATGTTGTCCAGAATGGTTTGAATTTGATGGTGCTTGTCACATAGGAGATTGGGAAGGCATGGCCCTCATCACAGACAGCATTTGGAAAGGTCTGGTCTAAATCTTGATATTCAGTATGATGGACATGTTGGTAGCACCAGCATTTCCCTATAGCTGATTGGGGATGCTTTATTTCTAACCTGAGAAAAGAACATCCGTGTGCTCAAGAAGTTCTGGTTACCTATATGCAAACTTCAAGAACTACTGGTCTAGGCCAGCACAGTGATACCCAGGTGTGATGCTAGCACTGAGGAGATAGAGATGGATACCAGGATCTGAAGGTGAAGGTTATCCTTGGCTACATAGAGAGTATGAAGGCAACTGGGACCTTGTGAGACTGTACTGGCTAGTTTTGTCAACTTGACATAAGAGAACGTCACCTGGGAAGAGGGAAGTTTAACAGAGAAAATGCCTTCATTGCATTGCCCTGTGAGGCTTTTTCTTGATGACTGATTGATGTGGGAGTGTTCTGCCCACGGTGGGTGGTACAATTCCCTACACAGGTGGTCTTGGGGTGTATATGAAAGCCAGCTGAGCATTTATGGAGAGCAAGCTAGTCAGCAGCATTTCCCCATGGCCTCTGCTTCAGTTCCTGCCTCCAGGTTCCTGCCTGGAGTTCCTGCCCTGACTACACTTCATAACAGACTGTAACGTGCAAGATGAACTAAACCTTTCCACTCCTAGTTGCTCTGAGTCATGGTGCTTTTCTACAACAGTAGAAACCCCAGCAGGACAGAAACCCTGTTTGAGGACCAGACCTAGTTCATCTCCCCAACAAAATATTGAGAGCATCTAGAAAACTTTTAAAGCACAGTGTCCACTGACTGCCTACTTTGCCCTGTCCTGATGCTGACCTGTAACTTTTTTGTTAATTTCTCAGCTCCAAACCCAGTGAGAAACCTGAGGGTGGAAACTCAGGACAACAGCTCCATCAGCCTGACTTGGGACGTCCCTGAGGGCTCCTCCCCCTCCCAGGACCTCACCTACTGGGCCCAGTGCACTGAAGATGGTGGCCAGAATAAGCCCTGGAACACAACAGACACCCGAGTCACCGTCCCTGAACTGCGTCCTGCCTCTTCATATGAGTGTTCTGTGTGGGTGGAAAGAGATGGAGTCAGCAGCTCCAAGGTGACTCTCAATCAATCCACAGGTGAGAGCGGACACTCTTGTCTTCTTTCTCCTTAACCAGAAGTGGTAAAAAGTGGCTGAGACGTGACAAGAGAAATCTGCAGGCGTCATGCCCCAGAGGGAATAAAGTGGAAGCCAAGGGTGGACGATTCCCTTTTTTATCAGCCACGTCAGAAATGAGCAAGACATGGGTCAAATGGGTGTTCAGGGGACGTTTCCAGTTGTCCAACAGGACCTAAATAGTCTCCTTTTTCTGCCCTTTTCCATTTTCCTGTGTGTGTGTGTGTGTGTGTGTGTGTGTGTGTGTGTGTGAGTGTGTGTGTGTGTGTGTGTGTGTGTGAGTGTGTGTGTGTGTATGTATGTATGTATGTATGTAGCTGCATGTGTATGTGTGTGCTTGGTATGTGAAGGTGAGTAGTTGTGTGTGAAGGTCCATGGTTGTGGTCAAGATCCATCAACTCGTCAGCTCCATTCATTCTAACCTGGACAGACTTCTTGTCTAGACTCTTCTTTTCTCTCAGACAGGGACTCATGATAGAACTCTGACTGTGTTAGAATTCACTATGGTAGACCATGCTGGCCTTGAATTCACAGAAATCAACCTTACTCTGCCTCTGAGTGCTAAGATTAACAGAAGATGCCACCATTCCAGCCCATTTTTTTTATTCATTATTTGATTTGATATGTGTTTGTTTATTGTATGTGTGGATGAGTATGTGGAGGTCATAGGAGCATTTGGTGGGAGTAAATACTCTCCTCCAATATGTGGGTCCCAGAGATTGAACTCAAGTAATCAGACTTGGTGGCAATCACCTTTATCTGCTGATCCATATTGGCGGCCCCTTATTTTGAATATCAAGATGTCTGTTTTTACACTAAGTGCAGTCCTTCTCGTGGACTCATTTTCCTCCCCCATGTCCTCCTACTGGCCCTCCTGTCACAGCGAGTTTTCCTTTACTTTCCCATCACATCTATATGATTTTATGTAAGTATATAAATGTCTAGGAACAAGAAACAAGAGAAAATATACAATATTTGTCTTTCAGAGACTGGTTAATATACTTAAATGTTTTTCTTTCAAAACAGAGTTTCTCTGTGAATCTTTGTCTGTCCTGGAACTCACTCTGTAGACCAGGCTAGCCTCAAACTCATTGAGATCCTCTGGCCCCTGCCTCCCAAGTGCTGGGATTAAAGGCGTGTGGTACCATGCCTGGATAATTTACTTAAAATTTAATAAAAAATTATTTTAAGTGTATGGTTATTTTCCTGCACATATGTCTGTGCACCGTGTGTGTGTGTGTGTATGTGTGTGTGTGTGTGTGTGTGTGTGTGTGTGTGTCTGTCTGTCTGTCTGTCTGTCTGTCTGTCTGTGCAGCAAGCCAGGAAGCATCATTTCTCCATGGTTTCTGCCTCAGTTTCTGCCTCCAGGTTCTTGCCTTGGCATCCCTCAGTGATGGGCTGTAAAGGATGAGTGGAACTAAATCCTTTGCTCCCCAAGTTGCTTTTGGTCATACTGTTTAATCACAGCAACATAAACTCTATCTAGGGTTGGATGATGGTGGTAACGCCTTTAATCCTAGTACTCAAGAGGCAGAGGCTGGCTGGGCTCTGAGTTCTAGGCTAGCCTGGTCTACAGAGCCAACTCTAGGACAGCCAGGGCTATACAGTGGTACCCAAAAAAATTAATAATAATAAAAATTAAAGAAACCCTATCTAAGACAATACTTCACAGGGTATTGGTATGGTGCTCATGTACTCATGGGACTGGGGCAATCCACTGAGGCTTGACCAACCTACCAGGACCACCACCCTGAGGAAAACTGACTCTCCTTCCTCTAGAGGCAAACTGCTTATGATTAGCTCTTCAGGTAGTGGGTGGAACATCAGTGTTCCCTCCACTGCTATCTGGAATGTCGGCTGTCCTGGTCTCATTCAGGATTTGTGCAAGCAATCTTCACTGCTGTGAGTTCATGAGTGTGCAACAGTCCTGTCCTGTCCAGAAGGCACCTCTGTCTCTCATCATCCTCGTGCCCTCCTCCTCTGTCATGTTCCCTGAGTTTGGGGGTTATTTTTTGTAACTTTATTTATTTATTTGTGTGTCGTGTGTGTGTGTGTGTGTGTGTGTGTGTATGTGTATGTGCGTAGGGTTTTTACGTCATTCATGTGTAACAGTGGATCATGTGTGTGCACACTCCTGTGTGTGAGTGTTTGTTCAGAGCCAGGAGTCAGCGTTAGATGTGGTTCCTCAGAGTCACTGACCTTGATTTGGAGACAGAGACTCTTACTCAGACATGCACTCACCACTTGGCCCAGATCCTCTCTTCCCACATTGGCTTCCACAGTGTTGGGGTGACAGGTTTGAGACATCCTGTCATGTTTTCACAGGGTTCTGGGATTGAACTCAGCTCCTCGTGTTTGTATCGCAAGTACTTGATCAGATGAGCAACTTCCCCAGGCCCTTGTTCACGATTGAGATAGCATGTACCTATGTTTCCCAGACTGGCTTGGAACTCAATATGTTGTCCAGACTGGTTTGAATTTGATGGTGCTTGTCACATAGGAGATTGGGAAGGCATGGCCCTCATCACAGACAGCATTTGGAAAGGTCTGGTCTAAATCTTGATATTCAGTATGATGGACATGTTGGTAGCACCAGCATTTCCCTATAGCTGATTGGGGATGCTTTATTTCTAACCTGAGAAAAGAACACCCGTGTGCTCAAGAAGTTCTGGTTACCTATATGCAAACTTCAAGAACTACTGGTCTAGGCCAGCACAGTGATACCCAGGTGTGATGCTAGCATTGAGGAGATAGAGATAGATACCAGGATCTGAAGGTGAAGGTTATCCTTGGCTACATAGAGAGTATGAAGGCAACTGGGACCTTGTGAGACTGTACTGGCTAGTTTTGTCAACTTGACATAAGAGAACGTCACCTGGGAAGAGGGAAGTTTAATGGAGAAAATGCCTTCATTGCATTGCCCTGTAAGGCTTTTTCTTGATGACTGATTGATGTGGGATTGTTCTGCCCACGGTGGGTGGTACCATTCCCTACACAGGTGGTCTTGGGGTGTATATGAAAGCCAGCTGAGCATTTATGGAGAGCAAGCTAGTCAGCAGCATTTTTCCATGGCCTCTGCTTCAGTTCCTGCCTCCAGGTTCCTGCCTGGAGTTCCTGCCCTGACTACACTTCATAACGGACTGTAACGTGCAAGATGAACTAAACCTTTCCACTCCTAGTTGCTCTGAGTCATGGTGCTTTTCTACAACAGTAGAAACCCCAGCAGGACAGAAACCCTGTTTGAGGACCAGACCTAGTTCATCTCCCCAACAAAATATTGAGAGCATCTAGAAAACTTTTAAAGCACAGTGTCCACTGACTGCCTACTTTGCCCTGTCCTGATGCTGACCTGTAACTTTTTTGTTAATTTCTCAGCTCCAAACCCAGTGAGAAACCTGAGGGTGGAAACTCAGGACAACAGCTCCATCAGCCTGACTTGGGACGTCCCTGAGGGCTCCTCCCCCTCCCAGGACCTCACCTACTTGGCCCAGTGCACTGAAGATGGTGGCCAGAATAAGCCCTGGAACACAACAGACACCCGAGTCACCGTCCCTGAACTGCGTCCTGCCTCTTCATATGAATGTTCTGTGTGGGTGGAAAGAGATGGAGTCAGCAGCTCCAAGGTGACTCTCAATCAATCCACAGGTGAGAGCGGACACTCTTGTCTTCTTTCTCCTTAACCAGAAGTGGTAAAAAGTGGCTGAGACGTGACAAGAGAAATCTGCAGGCGTCATGCCCCAGAGGGAATAAAGTGGAAGCCAAGGGTGGACGATTCCCTTTTTTATCAGCCACGTCAGAAATGAGCAAGACATGGGTCAAATGGGTGTTCAGGGGAAGTTTCCAGTTGTCCAACAGGACCTAAATAGTCTCCTTTTTCTGCCCTTTTCCATTTTCCTGTGTGTGTGTGTGTGTGTGTGTGTGTGTGTGTGTGTGTGTGTGTCTGTGTGTATGTATGTATGTATGTATGTAGCTGCATGTGTATGTGTGTGCTTGGTATGTGAAGGTGAGTAGTTGTGTGTGAAGGGTCCATGGTTGTGGTCAAGATCCATCAACTCGTCAGCTCCATTCATTCTAACCTGGACAGACTTCTTGTCTAGACTCTTCTTTTCTCTCAGACAGGGACTCATGATAGAACTCTGACTGTGTTAGAATTCACTATGGTAGACCATGCTAGCCTTGAATTCACAGAAATCAACCTTACTCTGCCTCTGAGTGCTGAGATTAACAGAAGATGCCACCATCCCAGCCCATTTTATTTATTCATTATTTGATTTGATATGTGTTTGTTTATTGTATGTGTGGATGAGTATGTGGAGGTCATAGGAGCATTTGGTGGGAGTAAATACTCTCCTCCAATATGTGGGTCCCAGAGATTGAACTCAAGTAATCAGACTTGGTGGCAATCACCTTTATCTGCTGATCCATATTGGCGGCCCCTTATTTTGAATATCAAGATGTCTGTTTTTACACTAAGTGCAGTCCTTCTCGTGGACTCATTTTCCTCCCCCATGTCCTCCTACTGGCCCTCCTGTCACAGAGAGTTTTCCTTTACTTTTCTGTCACATCTATATGATTTTATGTAAGTATATAAATGTCTAGGAACAAGAAACAAGAGAAAATATACAATATTTGTCTTTCAGAGACTGGTTAATATACTTAAATGTTTTTCTTTCAAAACAGAGTTTCTCTGTGAATCTTTGTCTGTCCTGGAACTCACTCTGTAGACCAGGCTAGCCTCAAACTCATTGAGATTCTCTGGCCCCTGCCTCCCAAGTGCTGGGATTAAAGGCGTGTGGTACCATGCCTGGATAATTTACTTAAAATTTAATAAAAAATTATTTTAAGTGTATGGTTATTTTCCTGCACATATGTCTGTGCACCGTGTGTGTGTGTGTATGTGTGTGTGTGTGTGTGTGTGTGTCTGTCTGTCTGTCTGTCTGTCTGTGCAGCAAGCCAGGAAGCATCATTTCTCCATGGTTTCTGCCTCAGTTTCTGCCTCCAGGTTCTTGCCTTGGCATCCCTCAGTGATGGGCTGTAAAGGATGAGTGGAACTAAATCCTTTGCTCCCCAAGTTGCTTTTGGTCATACTGTTTAATCACAGCAACATAAACTCTATCTAGGGTTGGATGATGGTGGTAACGCCTTTAATCCTAGTACTCAAGAGGCAGAGGCTGGCTGGGCTCTGAGTTCTAGGCTAGCCTGGTCTACAGAGCCAACTCTAGGACAGCCAGGGCTATACAGTGGTACCCAAAAAAATTAATAATAATAAAAATTAAAGAAACCCTATCTAAGACAATACTTCACAGGGTATTGGTATGGTGCTCATGTACTCATGGGACTGGGGCAATCCACTGAGGATTGACCAACCTACCAGGACCACCACCCTGAGGAAAACTGACTCTCCTTCCTCTAGAGGCAAACTGCTTATGATTAGCTCTTCAGGTAGTGGGTGGAACATCAGTGTTCCCTCCACTGCTATCTGGAATGTCGGCTGTCCTGGTCTCATTCAGGATTTGTGCAAGCAATCTTCACTGCTGTGAGTTCATGAGTGTGCAACAGTCCTGTCCTGTCCAGAAGGCACCTCTGTCTCTCATCATCCTCGTGCCCTCCTCCTCTGTCATGTTCCCTGAGTTTGGGGGTTATTTTTTGTAACTTTATTTATTTATTTGTGTGCCGTGTGTGTGTGTGTGTGTGTGTGTGTGTGTGTGTGTGTGTGTGTATGTGTGTAGGGTTTTTACGTCATTCATGTGTAACAGTGGATCATGTGTGTGCACACTCCTGTGTGTGAGTGTTTGTTCAGAGCCAGGAGTCAGCGTTAGATGTGGTTCCTCAGAGTCACTGACCTTGATTTGGAGACAGAGACTCTTACTCAGACATGCACTCACCACTTGGCCCAGATCCTCTCTTCCCACATTGGCTTCCACAGTGTTGGGGTGACAGGTTTGAGACATCCTGTCATGTTTTCACAGGGTTCTGGGATTGAACTCAGCTCCTCGTGTTTGTATCGCAAGTACTTGATCAGATGAGCAACTTCCCCAGGCCCTTGTTCACGATTGAGATAGCATGTACCTATGTTTCCCAGACTGGCTTGGAACTCAATATGTTGTCCAGACTGGTTTGAATTTGATGGTGCTTGTCACATAGGAGATTGGGAAGGCATGGCCCTCATCACAGACAGCATTTGGAAAGGTCTGGTCTAAATCTTGATATTCAGTATGATGGACATGTTGGTAGCACCAGCATTTCCCTATAGCTGATTGGGGATGCTTTATTTCTAACCTGAGAAAAGAACACCCGTGTGCTCAAGAAGTTCTGGTTACCTATATGCAAACTTCAAGAACTACTGGTCTAGGCCAGCACAGTGATACCCAGGTGTGATGCTAGCATTGAGGAGATAGAGATAGATACCAGGATCTGAAGGTGAAGGTTATCCTTGGCTACATAGAGAGTATGAAGGCAACTGGGACCTTGTGAGACTGTACTGGCTAGTTTTGTCAACTTGACATAAGAGAACGTCACCTGGGAAGAGGGAAGTTTAATGGAGAAAATGCCTTCATTGCATTGCCCTGTAAGGCTTTTTCTTGATGACTGATTGATGTGGGATTGTTCTGCCCACGGTGGGTGGTACCATTCCCTACACAGGTGGTCTTGGGGTGTATATGAAAGCCAGCTGAGCATTTATGGAGAGCAAGCTAGTCAGCAGCATTTTTCCATGGCCTCTGCTTCAGTTCCTGCCTCCAGGTTCCTGCCTGGAGTTCCTGCCCTGACTACACTTCATAACGGACTGTAACGTGCAAGATGAACTAAACCTTTCCACTCCTAGTTGCTCTGAGTCATGGTGCTTTTCTACAACAGTAGAAACCCCAGCAGGACAGAAACCCTGTTTGAGGACCAGACCTAGTTCATCTCCCCAACAAAATATTGAGAGCATCTAGAAAACTTTTAAAGCACAGTGTCCACTGACTGCCTACTTTGCCCTGTCCTGATGCTGACCTGTAACTTTTTTGTTAATTTCTCAGCTCCAAACCCAGTGAGAAACCTGAGGGTGGAAACTCAGGACAACAGCTCCATCAGCCTGACTTGGGACGTCCCTGAGGGCTCCTCCCCCTCCCAGGACCTCACCTACTGGGCCCAGTGCACTGAAGATGGTGGCCAGAATAAGCCCTGGAACACAACAGACACCCGAGTCACCGTCCCTGAACTGCGTCCTGCCTCTTCATATGAATGTTCTGTGTGGGTGGAAAGAGATGGAGTCAGCAGCTCCAAGGTGACTCTCAATCAATCCACAGGTGAGAGCGGACACTCTTGTCTTCTTTCTCCTTAACCAGAAGTGGTAAAAAGTGGCTGAGACGTGACAAGAGAAATCTGCAGGCGTCATGCCCCAGAGGGAATAAAGTGGAAGCCAAGGGTGGACGATTCCCTTTTTTATCAGCCACGTCAGAAATGAGCAAGACATGGGTCAAATGGGTGTTCAGGGGAAGTTTCCAGTTGTCCAACAGGACCTAAATAGTCTCCTTTTTCTGCCCTTTTCCATTTTCCTGTGTGTGTGTGTGTGTGTGTGTGTGTGTGTGTGTGTGTGTGTGTCTGTGTGTATGTATGTATGTATGTATGTAGCTGCATGTGTATGTGTGTGCTTGGTATGTGAAGGTGAGTAGTTGTGTGTGAAGGGTCCATGGTTGTGGTCAAGATCCATCAACTCGTCAGCTCCATTCATTCTAACCTGGACAGACTTCTTGTCTAGACTCTTCTTTTCTCTCAGACAGGGACTCATGATAGAACTCTGACTGTGTTAGAATTCACTATGGTAGACCATGCTAGCCTTGAATTCACAGAAATCAACCTTACTCTGCCTCTGAGTGCTGAGATTAACAGAAGATGCCACCATCCCAGCCCATTTTATTTATTCATTATTTGATTTGATATGTGTTTGTTTATTGTATGTGTGGATGAGTATGTGGAGGTCATAGGAGCATTTGGTGGGAGTAAATACTCTCCTCCAATATGTGGGTCCCAGAGATTGAACTCAAGTAATCAGACTTGGTGGCAATCACCTTTATCTGCTGATCCATATTGGCGGCCCCTTATTTTGAATATCAAGATGTCTGTTTTTACACTAAGTGCAGTCCTTCTCGTGGACTCATTTTCCTCCCCCATGTCCTCCTACTGGCCCTCCTGTCACAGAGAGTTTTCCTTTACTTTTCTGTCACATCTATATGATTTTATGTAAGTATATAAATGTCTAGGAACAAGAAACAAGAGAAAATATACAATATTTGTCTTTCAGAGACTGGTTAATATACTTAAATGTTTTTCTTTCAAAACAGAGTTTCTCTGTGAATCTTTGTCTGTCCTGGAACTCACTCTGTAGACCAGGCTAGCCTCAAACTCATTGAGATTCTCTGGCCCCTGCCTCCCAAGTGCTGGGATTAAAGGCGTGTGGTACCATGCCTGGATAATTTACTTAAAATTTAATAAAAAATTATTTTAAGTGTATGGTTATTTTCCTGCACATATGTCTGTGCACCGTGTGTGTGTGTGTATGTGTGTGTGTGTGTGTGTGTGTGTCTGTCTGTCTGTCTGTCTGTCTGTCTGTCTGTGCAGCAAGCCAGGAAGCATCATTTCTCCATGGTTTCTGCCTCAGTTTCTGCCTCCAGGTTCTTGCCTTGGCATCCCTCAGTGATGGGCTGTAAAGGATGAGTGGAACTAAATCCTTTGCTCCCCAAGTTGCTTTTGGTCATACTGTTTAATCACAGCAACATAAACTCTATCTAGGGTTGGATGATGGTGGTAACGCCTTTAATCCTAGTACTCAAGAGGCAGAGGCTGGCTGGGCTCTGAGTTCTAGGCTAGCCTGGTCTACAGAGCCAACTCTAGGACAGCCAGGGCTATACAGTGGTACCCAAAAAAATTAATAATAATAAAAATTAAAGAAACCCTATCTAAGACAATACTTCACAGGGTATTGGTATGGTGCTCATGTACTCATGGGACTGGGGCAATCCACTGAGGATTGACCAACCTACCAGGACCACCACCCTGAGGAAAACTGACTCTCCTTCCTCTAGAGGCAAACTGCTTATGATTAGCTCTTCAGGTAGTGGGTGGAACATCAGTGTTCCCTCCACTGCTATCTGGAATGTCGGCTGTCCTGGTCTCATTCAGGATTTGTGCAAGCAATCTTCACTGCTGTGAGTTCATGAGTGTGCAACAGTCCTGTCCTGTCCAGAAGGCACCTCTGTCTCTCATCATCCTCGTGCCCTCCTCCTCTGTCATGTTCCCTGAGTTTGGGGGTTATTTTTTGTAACTTTATTTATTTATTTGTGTGCCGTGTGTGTGTGTGTGTGTGTGTGTGTGTGTGTGTGTGTGTGTGTGTATGTGTGTAGGGTTTTTACGTCATTCATGTGTAACAGTGGATCATGTGTGTGCACACTCCTGTGTGTGAGTGTTTGTTCAGAGCCAGGAGTCAGCGTTAGATGTGGTTCCTCAGAGTCACTGACCTTGATTTGGAGACAGAGACTCTTACTCAGACATGCACTCACCACTTGGCCCAGATCCTCTCTTCCCACATTGGCTTCCACAGTGTTGGGGTGACAGGTTTGAGACATCCTGTCATGTTTTCACAGGGTTCTGGGATTGAACTCAGCTCCTCGTGTTTGTATCGCAAGTACTTGATCAGATGAGCAACTTCCCCAGGCCCTTGTTCACGATTGAGATAGCATGTACCTATGTTTCCCAGACTGGCTTGGAACTCAATATGTTGTCCAGACTGGTTTGAATTTGATGGTGCTTGTCACATAGGAGATTGGGAAGGCATGGCCCTCATCACAGACAGCATTTGGAAAGGTCTGGTCTAAATCTTGATATTCAGTATGATGGACATGTTGGTAGCACCAGCATTTCCCTATAGCTGATTGGGGATGCTTTATTTCTAACCTGAGAAAAGAACACCCGTGTGCTCAAGAAGTTCTGGTTACCTATATGCAAACTTCAAGAACTACTGGTCTAGGCCAGCACAGTGATACCCAGGTGTGATGCTAGCATTGAGGAGATAGAGATAGATACCAGGATCTGAAGGTGAAGGTTATCCTTGGCTACATAGAGAGTATGAAGGCAACTGGGACCTTGTGAGACTGTACTGGCTAGTTTTGTCAACTTGACATAAGAGAACGTCACCTGGGAAGAGGGAAGTTTAACGGAGAAAATGCCTTCATTGCATTGCCCTGTAAGGCTTTTTCTTGATGACTGATTGATGTGGGATTGTTCTGCCCACGGTGGGTGGTACCATTCCCTACACAGGTGGTCTTGGGGTGTATATGAAAGCCAGCTGAGCATTTATGGAGAGCAAGCTAGTCAGCAGCATTTTTCCATGGCCTCTGCTTCAGTTCCTGCCTCCAGGTTCCTGCCTGGAGTTCCTGCCCTGACTACACTTCATAACGGACTGTAACGTGCAAGATGAACTAAACCTTTCCACTCCTAGTTGCTCTGAGTCATGGTGCTTTTCTACAACAGTAGAAACCCCAGCAGGACAGAAACCCTGTTTGAGGACCAGACCTAGTTCATCTCCCCAACAAAATATTGAGAGCATCTAGAAAACTTTTAAAGCACAGTGTCCACTGACTGCCTACTTTGCCCTGTCCTGATGCTGACCTGTAACTTTTTTGTTAATTTCTCAGCTCCAAACCCAGTGAGAAACCTGAGGGTGGAAACTCAGGACAACAGCTCCATCAGCCTGACTTGGGACGTCCCTGAGGGCTCCTCCCCCTCCCAGGACCTCACCTACTGGGCCCAGTGCACTGAAGATGGTGGCCAGAATAAGCCCTGGAACACAACAGACACCCGAGTCACCGTCCCTGAACTGCGTCCTGCCTCTTCATATGAATGTTCTGTGTGGGTGGAAAGAGATGGAGTCAGCAGCTCCAAGGTGACTCTCAATCAATCCACAGGTGAGAGCGGACACTCTTGTCTTCTTTCTCCTTAACCAGAAGTGGTAAAAAGTGGCTGAGACGTGACAAGAGAAATCTGCAGGCGTCATGCCCCAGAGGGAATAAAGTGGAAGCCAAGGGTGGACGATTCCCTTTTTTATCAGCCACGTCAGAAATGAGCAAGACATGGGTCAAATGGGTGTTCAGGGGAAGTTTCCAGTTGTCCAACAGGACCTAAATAGTCTCCTTTTTCTGCCCTTTTCCATTTTCCTGTGTGTGTGTGTGTGTGTGTGTGTGTGTGTGTGTGTGTGTGTGTGTGTGTGTGTCTGTGTGGATGTATGTATGTATGTATGTAGCTGCATGTGTATGTGTGTGCTTGGTATGTGAAGGTGAGTAGTTGTGTGTGAAGGGTCCATGGTTGTGGTCAAGATCCATCAACTCGTCAGCTCCATTCATTCTAACCTGGACAGACTTCTTGTCTAGACTCTTCTTTTCTCTCAGACAGGGACTCATGATAGAACTCTGACTGTGTTAGAATTCACTATGGTAGACCATGCTAGCCTTGAATTCACAGAAATCAACCTTACTCTGCCTCTGAGTGCTGAGATTAACAGAAGATGCCACCATCCCAGCCCATTTTATTTATTCATTATTTGATTTGATATGTGTTTGTTTATTGTATGTGTGGATGAGTATGTGGAGGTCATAGGAGCATTTGGTGGGAGTAAATACTCTCCTCCAATATGTGGGTCCCAGAGATTGAACTCAAGTAATCAGACTTGGTGGCAATCACCTTTATCTGCTGATCCATATTGGCGGCCCCTTATTTTGAATATCAAGATGTCTGTTTTTACACTAAGTGCAGTCCTTCTCGTGGACTCATTTTCCTCCCCCATGTCCTCCTACTGGCCCTCCTGTCACAGAGAGTTTTCCTTTACTTTTCTGTCACATCTATATGATTTTATGTAAGTATATAAATGTCTAGGAACAAGAAACAAGAGAAAATATACAATATTTGTCTTTCAGAGACTGGTTAATATACTTAAATGTTTTTCTTTCAAAACAGAGTTTCTCTGTGAATCTTTGTCTGTCCTGGAACTCACTCTGTAGACCAGGCTAGCCTCAAACTCATTGAGATTCTCTGGCCCCTGCCTCCCAAGTGCTGGGATTAAAGGCGTGTGGTACCATGCCTGGATAATTTACTTAAAATTTAATAAAAAATTATTTTAAGTGTATGGTTATTTTCCTGCACATATGTCTGTGCACCGTGTGTGTGTGTGTATGTGTGTGTGTGTGTGTGTGTCTGTCTGTCTGTCTGTCTGTCTGTCTGTGCAGCAAGCCAGGAAGCATCATTTCTCCATGGTTTCTGCCTCAGTTTCTGCCTCCAGGTTCTTGCCTTGGCATCCCTCAGTGATGGGCTGTAAAGGATGAGTGGAACTAAATCCTTTGCTCCCCAAGTTGCTTTTGGTCATACTGTTTAATCACAGCAACATAAACTCTATCTAGGGTTGGATGATGGTGGTAACGCCTTTAATCCTAGTACTCAAGAGGCAGAGGCTGGCTGGGCTCTGAGTTCTAGGCTAGCCTGGTCTACAGAGCCAACTCTAGGACAGCCAGGGCTATACAGTGGTACCCAAAAAAATTAATAATAATAAAAATTAAAGAAACCCTATCTAAGACAATACTTCACAGGGTATTGGTATGGTGCTCATGTACTCATGGGACTGGGGCAATCCACTGAGGATTGACCAACCTACCAGGACCACCACCCTGAGGAAAACTGACTCTCCTTCCTCTAGAGGCAAACTGCTTATGATTAGCTCTTCAGGTAGTGGGTGGAACATCAGTGTTCCCTCCACTGCTATCTGGAATGTCGGCTGTCCTGGTCTCATTCAGGATTTGTGCAAGCAATCTTCACTGCTGTGAGTTCATGAGTGTGCAAAGGTCCTGTCCTGTCCAGAAGGCACCTCTGTCTCTCATCATCCTCGTGCCCTCCTCCTCTGTCATGTTCCCTGAGTTTGGGGGTTATTTTTTGTAACTTTATTTATTTATTTGTGTGTCGTGTGTGTGTGTGTGTGTGTGTGTGTGTGTATGTGTGTAGGGTTTTTACGTCATTCATGTGTGACAGTGGATCATGTGTTTGCACACTCCTGTGTGTGAGTGTTTGTTCAGAGCCAGGAGTCAGCCTTAGATGTGGTTCCTCAGAGTCACTGACCTTGATTTGGAGACAGAGACTCTTACTCAGACATGCACTCACCACTTGGCCCAGATCCTCTCTTCCCACATTGGCTTCCAGAGTGTTGGGGTGACAGGTTTGAGACATCCTGTCATGTTTTCACAGGGTTCTGGGATTGAACTCAGCTCCTCGTGTTTGTATCGCAAGTACTTGATCAGATGAGCAACTTCCCCAGGCCCTTGTTCACGTTTGAGATAGCATGTCCCTATGTTTCCCAGACTGGCTTGGAACTCAATATGTTGTCCAGACTGGTTTGAATTTGATGGTGCTTGTCACATAGGAGATTGGGAAGGCATGGCCCTCATCACAGACAGCATTTGGAAAGGTCTGGTCTAGATCTTGATATTCAGTATGATGGACATGTTGGTAGCACCAGCATTTCCCTATAGCTGATTGGGGATGCTTTATTTCTAACCTGAGAAAAGAACACCCGTGTGCTCAAGAAGTTCTGGTTACCTATATGCAAACTTCAAGAACTACTGGTCTAGGCCAGCACAGTGATACCCAGGTGTGATGCTAGCATTGAGGAGATAGAGATAGATACCAGGATCTGAAGGTGAAGGTTATCCTTGGCTACATAGAGAGTATGAAGGCAACTGGGACCTTGTGAGACTGTACTGGCTAGTTTTGTCAACTTGACATAAGAGAACGTCACCTGGGAAGAGGGAAGTTTAACGGAGAAAATGCCTTCATTGCATTGCCCTGTAAGGCTTTTTCTTGATGACTGATTGATGTGGGATTGTTCTGCCCACGGTGGGTGGTACCATTCCCTACACAGGTGGTCTTGGGGTGTATATGAAAGCCAGCTGAGCATTTATGGAGAGCAAGCTAGTCAGCAGCATTTTTCCATGGCCTCTGCTTCAGTTCCTGCCTCCAGGTTCCTGCCTGGAGTTCCTGCCCTGACTACACTTCATAACGGACTGTAACGTGCAAGATGAACTAAACCTTTCCACTCCTAGTTGCTCTGAGTCATGGTGCTTTTCTACAACAGTAGAAACCCCAGCAGGACAGAAACCCTGTTTGAGGACCAGACCTAGTTCATCTCCCCAACAAAATATTGAGAGCATCTAGAAAACTTTTAAAGCACAGTGTCCACTGACTGCCTACTTTGCCCTGTCCTGATGCTGACCTGTAACTTTTTTGTTAATTTCTCAGCTCCAAACCCAGTGAGAAACCTGAGGGTGGAAACTCAGGACAACAGCTCCATCAGCCTGACTTGGGACGTCCCTGAGGGCTCCTCCCCCTCCCAGGACCTCACCTACTGGGCCCAGTGCACTGAAGATGGTGGCCAGAATAAGCCCTGGAACACAACAGACACCCGAGTCACCGTCCCTGAACTGCGTCCTGCCTCTTCATATGAATGTTCTGTGTGGGTGGAAAGAGATGGAGTCAGCAGCTCCAAGGTGACTCTCAATCAATCCACAGGTGAGAGCGGACACTCTTGTCTTCTTTCTCCTTAACCAGAAGTGGTAAAAAGTGGCTGAGACGTGACAAGAGAAATCTGCAGGCGTCATGCCCCAGAGGGAATAAAGTGGAAGCCAAGGGTGGACGATTCCCTTTTTTATCAGCCACGTCAGAAATGAGCAAGACATGGGTCAAATGGGTGTTCAGGGGAAGTTTCCAGTTGTCCAACAGGACCTAAATAGTCTCCTTTTTCTGCCCTTTTCCATTTTCCTGTGTGTGTGTGTGTGTGTGTGTGTGTGTGTGTGTGTGTGTGTGTGTGTGTGTGTGTGTCTGTGTGTATGTATGTATGTATGTATGTAGCTGCATGTGTATGTGTGTGCTTGGTATGTGAAGGTGAGTAGTTGTGTGTGAAGGGTCCATGGTTGTGGTCAAGATCCATCAACTCGTCAGCTCCATTCATTCTAACCTGGACAGACTTCTTGTCTAGACTCTTCTTTTCTCTCAGACAGGGACTCATGATAGAACTCTGACTGTGTTAGAATTCACTATGGTAGACCATGCTAGCCTTGAATTCACAGAAATCAACCTTACTCTGCCTCTGAGTGCTGAGATTAACAGAAGATGCCACCATCCCAGCCCATTTTATTTATTCATTATTTGATTTGATATGTGTTTGTTTATTGTATGTGTGGATGAGTATGTGGAGGTCATAGGAGCATTTGGTGGGAGTAAATACTCTCCTCCAATATGTGGGTCCCAGAGATTGAACTCAAGTAATCAGACTTGGTGGCAATCACCTTTATCTGCTGATCCATATTGGCGGCCCCTTATTTTGAATATCAAGATGTCTGTTTTTACACTAAGTGCAGTCCTTCTCGTGGACTCATTTTCCTCCCCCATGTCCTCCTACTGGCCCTCCTGTCACAGAGAGTTTTCCTTTACTTTTCTGTCACATCTATATGATTTTATGTAAGTATATAAATGTCTAGGAACAAGAAACAAGAGAAAATATACAATATTTGTCTTTCAGAGACTGGTTAATATACTTAAATGTTTTTCTTTCAAAACAGAGTTTCTCTGTGAATCTTTGTCTGTCCTGGAACTCACTCTGTAGACCAGGCTAGCCTCAAACTCATTGAGATTCTCTGGCCCCTGCCTCCCAAGTGCTGGGATTAAAGGCGTGTGGTACCATGCCTGGATAATTTACTTAAAATTTAATAAAAAATTATTTTAAGTGTATGGTTATTTTCCTGCACATATGTCTGTGCACCGTGTGTGTGTGTGTATGTGTGTGTGTGTGTGTGTGTGTGTGTCTGTCTGTCTGTCTGTCTGTGCAGCAAGCCAGGAAGCATCATTTCTCCATGGTTTCTGCCTCAGTTTCTGCCTCCAGGTTCTTGCCTTGGCATCCCTCAGTGATGGGCTGTAAAGGATGAGTGGAACTAAATCCTTTGCTCCCCAAGTTGCTTTTGGTCATACTGTTTAATCACAGCAACATAAACTCTATCTAGGGTTGGATGATGGTGGTAACGCCTTTAATCCTAGTACTCAAGAGGCAGAGGCTGGCTGGGCTCTGAGTTCTAGGCTAGCCTGGTCTACAGAGCCAACTCTAGGACAGCCAGGGCTATACAGTGGTACCCAAAAAAATTAATAATAATAAAAATTAAAGAAACCCTATCTAAGACAATACTTCACAGGGTATTGGTATGGTGCTCATGTACTCATGGGACTGGGGCAATCCACTGAGGATTGACCAACCTACCAGGACCACCACCCTGAGGAAAACTGACTCTCCTTCCTCTAGAGGCAAACTGCTTATGATTAGCTCTTCAGGTAGTGGGTGGAACATCAGTGTTCCCTCCACTGCTATCTGGAATGTCGGCTGTCCTGGTCTCATTCAGGATTTGTGCAAGCAATCTTCACTGCTGTGAGTTCATGAGTGTGCAAAGGTCCTGTCCTGTCCAGAAGGCACCTCTGTCTCTCATCATCCTCGTGCCCTCCTCCTCTGTCATGTTCCCTGAGTTTGGGGGTTATTTTTTGTAACTTTATTTATTTATTTGTGTGTCGTGTGTGTGTGTGTGTGTGTGTGTGTGTGTGTGTATGTGTGTAGGGTTTTTACGTCATTCATGTGTGACAGTGGATCATGTGTTTGCACACTCCTGTGTGTGAGTGTTTGTTCAGAGCCAGGAGTCAGCCTTAGATGTGGTTCCTCAGAGTCACTGACCTTGATTTGGAGACAGAGACTCTTACTCAGACATGCACTCACCACTTGGCCCAGATCCTCTCTTCCCACATTGGCTTCCAGAGTGTTGGGGTGACAGGTTTGAGACATCCTGTCATGTTTTCACAGGGTTCTGGGATTGAACTCAGCTCCTCGTGTTTGTATCGCAAGTACTTGATCAGATGAGCAACTTCCCCAGGCCCTTGTTCACGTTTGAGATAGCATGTCCCTATGTTTCCCAGACTGGCTTGGAACTCAATATGTTGTCCAGACTGGTTTGAATTTGATGGTGCTTGTCACATAGGAGATTGGGAAGGCATGGCCCTCATCACAGACAGCATTTGGAAAGGTCTGGTCTAGATCTTGATATTCAGTATGATGGACATGTTGGTAGCACCAGCATTTCCCTATAGCTGATTGGGGATGCTTTATTTCTAACCTGAGAAAAGAACATCCGTGTGCTCAAGAAGTTCTGGTTACCTATATGCAAACTTCAAGAACTACTGGTCTAGGCCAGCACAGTGATACCCAGGTGTGATGCTAGCACTGAGGAGATAGAGATGGATACCAGGATCTGAAGGTGAAGGTTATCCTTGGCTACATAGAGAGTATGAAGGCAACTGGGACCTTGTGAGACTGTACTGGCTAGTTTTGTCAACTTGACATAAGAGAACGTCACCTGGGAAGAGGGAAGTTTAACGGAGAAAATGCCTTCATTGCATTGCCCTGTGAGGCTTTTTCTTGATGACTGATTGATGTGGGAGTGTTCTGCCCACGGTGGGTGGTACCATTCCCTACACAGGTGGTCTTGGGGTGTATATGAAAGCCAGCTGAGCATTTATGGAGAGCAAGCTAGTCAGCAGCATTTCTCCATGGCCTCTGCTTCAGTTCCTGCCTCCAGGTTCCTGCCTGGAGTTCCTGCCCTGACTACAATTCATAACGGACTGTAACGTGCAAGATGAACTAAACCTTTCCACTCCTAGTTGCTCTGAGTCATGGTGCTTCTACAACAGTAGAAACCCCAGCAGGACAGAAACCCTGTTTGAGGACCAGACCTAGTTCATCTCCCCAACAAAATATTGAGAGCATCTAGAAAACTTTTTGTTGCGGGCCGCAGGAATATATCATAAGAACTCAGCTGGTTATGGCAAAGTCACTACCTGGAGGGATCATGGAATTCCTCCAGAGGAAGCCAAATCCCAAGGAGTTTATGGTGTTACTTGGCTTGTTATATATCAGCTGTATTCTGTTATGAAAATCATGTGTGCCTTCATAGTTTTCCCAATTGTTTTTTCCCTAAGAAGGGCTAACAGTGTGGCATGATCACTCTCTAGACGTACACATTCCAGGAATTTGGAGAACAGCCTCAGGAAAGGCTTTCTCTGGAACCAGTTATCTCCCTTAGCCACTTTCAAGGACTACAGGAAACACCACCCAGGTGGACTCCCAACTGCCAAGGACTAACAATGATAACAGCCCACCTGAAAGTCTCCTGACTTAAATTCCACAAGGAGACATCACCCAGGTGGTCACCCAATTTCCAAGGACTAACAATGATAACAACCCACAGGCGAGTCTCCTGACTTAAGGTAAATTCCACAAGGGGACACCGCCTAGGTCAGGTAGACATTAAGAAATAGCTTTACACAATTTAGCTCAGACCCCTCCTTTCTTACAGCCTTACTAACTTTATAGACCTCTAACTACTTACCTAACCACTTCTAGGAATTTTTAGATAACCTTCTGTGCTAACAGCTATGCTCAGCCAGAACTCCCAGTTCAAGCCTCCCTGTAATTATCATTATTGGTAGCATCCGGCCAGGTCCATCACCAGATGGAGGAAAGTACCTTATCAGAGATACCTCTGTACTCTCTAAGAACAGACTTAAGCATCCAGGTTACCTGGTTGAGAAGGCCTGGCGGATGTGTCAATTAAGCCTATTCTTATCACCCCTCCATTTGACCCTGGAAGCCTGGCTTTGCACTGCTAAGGAAATACTGCTTGTAAATGTAAATATACCAGAACTCCCAGGGCAGGAGAGGACAGAGAAGAGAGAAGAGAATGAAAGAACAAGATGGGTAAGAACTTGAGAGGAACAAACTGAGATGGGGAAGAACTAGATTGAAGGGCTACAGGAGAGTACTAGAGGAACGAGATGGAAGATGAGGAAGAGCCAGATGAGAGAGGAGACAGGAGAGGAGATGATATGGGAAGGAACAAGATGGATGAGAACATAGAAGGGGCAGAACTATATGAAGGAATTAAGATAGAACATAGAGGGGACAATAGATAAATATAGAGAAATCAGGCAAGAAAGGAGCTAGACATGAGAACAGAACTGAAGCTGTGTATAAAGGATGTTATGCCAGAAGAATTAAAGCGAATGGACCAAAGAACTCTGCGTGCGTAGACTGATTTACCAACCCTAAAGAATAGATCCTCAGCTGGTTGATAGAGCCTTCCGCGGACTCTGGGAGGGGACTATCGAGGGGCTGGACCCCCATAGTCCTCGATAACTTTTAAAGCACAGTGTCCACTGGCTGCCTCCTTTTCTCTGTCCTGATGCTGACGTGTATCTTTTTTGTAAATTTCTCAGCTCCAAACCCAGTGAGAAACCTGAGGGTGGAAGCTCAGGACAACAGCTCCATCAGCCTGACATGGGACGTCCCTGAGAACTCCTGCTCCTATTCCTCCCAGGACCTCACCTACTTGGCCCAGTGCACTGAAGATGGTGGCCACAATGAGCCCCGGAACACAACAGAAACCCGAGTCATCGTCCATGAACTGCGTCCTGCCTCTTCATATGAGTGTTCTGTGTGGGTGGAAAGAGATGGAGTCAGCAGCTCCAAGGTGACTGTCAGGCACTCCACAGGTGAGAGCGGCCACTCTTGTCTTCTTTCTCCTTAACCAGAAGTGGTAAAAAGTGGTTGAGACGTGACAAGAGAAATCTGCAGGCGTCATGCCCCAGAGGGAATAAAGTGGAAGCCAAGGGTGGACGATTCCCTTTTTTATCAGCCACTTCAGAAATGAGCAAGACATGGGTCAAATGGGTGTTCAGGGGACGTTTCCAGTTGTCCAACAGGACCTAAATAGTCTCCTTTTCTGCCCTTTTCCATTTTCCTGTGTGTGTGTGTGTGTGTGTGTGTGTGTGTGTGTGTGTGTGTGTGTGTGTATGTATGTATGTATGTATGTAGCTTGCATGTGTTCGTGTGTGCTTTGTCGATGAAGGTGAGTAGGTGTGTGTGAAGGTCCATGGTTGTGGTCAAGAACCATCAACACCTCAGCTCCATTCATTCTAACCTGGACAGACTTCTTGTCTAGACTCTTCTTTTCTCTCAGACAGGGACTCATGATAGAACTCTGACTGTGTTAGACTTCACTATGGTAGACCATGTGGCCGTGAATTCACAGAGATCAACCTTACTCTGCCTCTGAGTTCTGGGATTAACAGAAGAAGCCACCACTCCCAGCCCATTTTATTTATTCATTATTTGATTTGATTTGATATGTGTTTGTTTATTGCATGAGTGGATGAGTATGTGGAGGTCATAGGAGCATTTGGTGGGAGTAAATACTCTCCTCCAATATGTGGGTCCCAGAGATTGAACTCAAGTAATCAGACTTGGTGGCAATCACCTTTATCTGCTGATCCCTATTGGCGGCCCCTTATTTTGAATATCAAGATGTCTGTTTTTACACTAAGCACAGTCCTTCTCGTGGACTCATTTTCCTCCCCCATGTTCTCCTACTGGGCCTCCTGTATAGAGAGTTTTCCTTTACTTTCCCATCACATCTATATGATTTTATGTAAGTATATAAATGTCTAGGAACAAGAAACGAGAGAAAATATACAGTATTTGTCTTTCAGAGACTGGTTAATATACTTAAATGTTTTTCTTTCAAAACAGAGTTTCTCTGTGAATCTTTGTCTGTCCTGGAACTCACTCTGTAGACCAGGCTAGCCTCAAACTCATTGAGATCCACTGGCGCCTGCCTCCCAAGTGCTGGGATGAAAGGCGTGTGGCACCATGCCTGGATAATTTACTTAAAATTTAATAAAAAATTATTTTAAGTGTATGGTTATTTTCCTGCACATATGTCTGTGCACCGTGTGTGTGTGTGTGTGTGTGTGTGTGTGTGTGTGTGTGTATGTGTGTGTGTGTGTGTGTCTGTGTAGCAAGCCAGGAAGCATCATTTCTCCATGGTTTCTGCCTCAGTGTCTGCTTCCAGGTTCTTGCCTTGGCATCCCTCAGTGATGGGCTGTAAAGGATGAGTGGAACTAAATCCTTTGCTCCCCAAGTTGCTTTTGGTCATACTGTTTAATCACAGCAACATAAACTCTATCTAGGGTTGGATGATGGTGGTAACGCCTTTAATCCTAGTACTCAAGAGGCAGAGGCTGGCTGGTCTCTGAGTTCTAAGCCAGCCTGGTCTACAGAGCCAACTCTAGGACAGCCAGGGCTATACAGTGGTACCCGAAAAAATTAATAATAATAAAAATTAAAGAAACCCTATCTAAGACAATACTTCACAGGGTATTGGTATGGTGCTCATGTACTCATGGGACTGGGGCAATCCACTGAGGCTTGACCAACCTACCAGGACCACCACCCTGAGGAAAACTGACTCTCCTTCCTCTAGAGGCAAACTGCTTATGATTAGCTCTTCAGGTAGCGGGTGGAACATCAGTGTTCCCTCCACTGCTATCTGGAATGTTGGCTGTCCTGGTCTCATTCAGGATTTGTGCAAGCAATCTTCACTGCTGTGAGTTCATGAGTGTGCAACAGTCCTGTCCTGTCCAGAAGGCACCTCTGTCTCTCATAATCCTCGTGCCCTCCTCCTCTGTCATGTTCCCTGAGTTTGGGGGTTATTTTTTGTAACTTTATTTATTTATTTGTGTGTCGTGTGTGTGTGTGTGTGTGTGTGTGTGTGTGTATGTGTGTAGGGTTTTTACGTCATTCATGTGTGACAGTGGATCATGTGTGTACACACTCCTGTGTGTGAGTGTTTGTTCAGAGCCAGGAGTCAGCCTTAGATGTGGTTCCTCAGAGTCACTGACCTTGATTTGGAGACAGAGACTCTTACTCAGACATGCACTCACCACTTGGACCAGATCCTCTCTTCCCACATTGGCTTCCAGAGTGTTGGGGTGACAGGTGTGAGACATCCTGTCATGTTTTCACAGGGTTCTGGGATTGAACTCAGCTCCTCGTGTTTGTATCGCAAGTACTTGATCAGATGAGCAACTTCCCCAGGCCCTTGTTCACGTTTGAGATAGCATGTCCCTATGTTTCCCAGACTGGCTTGGAACTCAATATGTTGTCCAGACTGGTTTGAATTTGATGGTGCTTGTCACATAGGAGATTGGGAAGGCATGGCCCTCATCACAGACAGCATTTGGAAAGGTCTGGTCTAGATCTTGATATTCAGTATGATGGACATGTTGGTAGCACCAGCATTTCCCTATAGCTGATTGGGGATGCTTTATTTCTAACCTGAGAAAAGAACATCCGTGTGCTCAAGAAGTTCTGGTTACCTATATGCAAACTTCAAGAACTACTGGTCTAGGCCAGCACAGTGATACCCAGGTGTGATGCTAGCACTGAGGAGATAGAGATGGATACCAGGATCTGAAGGTGAAGGTTATCCTTGGCTACATAGAGAGTATGAAGGCAACTGGGACCTTGTGAGACTGTACTGGCTAGTTTTGTCAACTTGACATAAGAGAACGTCACCTGGGAAGAGGGAAGTTTAACGGAGAAAATGCCTTCATTGCATTGCCCTGTGAGGCTTTTTCTTGATGACTGATTGATGTGGGAGTGTTCTGCCCACGGTGGGTGGTACCATTCCCTACACAGGTGGTCTTGGGGTGTATATGAAAGCCAGCTGAGCATTTATGGGGAGCAAGCTAGTCAGCAGCATTTCTCCATGGCCTCTGCTTCAGTTCCTGCCTCCAGGTTCCTGCCTGGAGTTCCTGCCCTGACTACACTTCATAACAGACTGTAACGTGCAAGATGAACTAAACCTTTCCACTCCTAGTTGCTCTGAGTCATGGTGCTTTTCTACAACAGTAGAAACCCCAGCAGGACAGAAACCCTGTTTGAGGACCAGACCTAGTTCATCTCCCCAACAAAATATTTAGAGTATCTAGAAAACTTTTAAAGCACAGTGTCCACTGGCTGCCTCCTTTGCCCTGTCCTGATGCTGACCTGTAACTTTTTTGTTAATTTCTCAGCTCCAAACCCAGTGAGAAACCTGAGGGTGGAAACTCAGGACAACAGCTCCATCAGCCTGACTTGGGACGTCCCTGAGGGCTCCTCCCCCTCCCAGGACCTCACCTACTGGGCCCAGTGCACTGAAGATGGTGGCCAGAATAAGCCCTGGAACACAAAAGACACCCGAGTCACCGTCCCTGAACTGCGTCCTGCCTCTTCATATGAGTGTTCTGTGTGGGTGGAAAGAGATGGCGTCAGCAGCTCCAAGGTGACTCTCAATCAATCCACAGGTGAGAGCGGACACTCTTCTCCTTAACCAGAAGTGGTAAAAAGTGGTTGAGACGTGACAAGAGAAATCTGCAGGCATCATGCCCTAGAGGGAATAAAGTGGAAGCCAATTGTGGACGATTCCCTTTTTTATCAGCCACGTCAGAAATGAGCAAGTCATGGGTCAAATGGGTGTTCATGGGATGTTTCCAGTTGTCCAATAGGACCTAAATAGTCTCCTTTTTCTGCCCTTTTCCATTTTCCTGTGTGTGTGTGTGTGTGTGTGTGTGTATGTGTGTGTGTGTGAGTGTGTGTGTCTGTGTATGTATGTATATATGTATGTATGTATGTATGTATGTAGCTTGCATGTTTATGTGTGTGCTTGGTATGTGAAGGTGAGTAGTTGTGTGTGAAGGTCCATGGTTGTGGTCAAGATCCATCAACTCCTCAGCTCCATTCATTCTAACCTGGACAGACTTCTTGTCTAGACTCTTCTTTTCTCTGAGACAGGGACTCATGATAGAACTCTGACTGTGTTAGAATTCACTATGGTAGACCATGCTGGCCTTGAATTCACAGAAATCAACCTTACGCTGCCTCTGAGTGCTGAGATTAACAGAAGAAGCCACCACTCCCAGCCCATTTTACTTATTCATTATTTGATTTGATTTGATATGTGTTTGTTTATTGTATGTGTGGATGAGTATGTGGAGGTCATAGGAGCATTTGGTGGGAGTAAATACTCTCCTCCAATATGGGTCCCAGAGATTGAACTCAAGTAATCAGACTTGGTGGCAATCACCTTTATCTGCTGATCCCTATTGGCGGCCCCTTATTTTGAATATCAAGATGTCTGTTTTTACACTAAGCGCAGTCCTTCTCGTGGACTCATTTTCCTCCCCCATGTTCTCCTACTGGGCCTCCTGTACAGAGAGTTTTCCTTTACTTTTTTGTCACATCTATATGATTTTATGTAAGTATATAAATGTCTAGGAACAAGAAACGAGAGAAAATATACAGTATTTGTCTTTCAGAGACTGGTTAATATACTTAAATGTTTTTCTTTCAAAACAGAGTTTCTCTGTGAATCTTTGTCTGTCCTGGAACTCACTCTGTAGACCAGGCTAGCCTCAAACTCATTGAGATCCACTGGCGCCTGCCTCCCAAGTGCTGGGATGAAAGGCGTGTGGCACCATGCCTGGATAATTTACTTAAAATTTAATAAAAAATTATTTTAAGTGTATGGTTATTTTCCTGCACATATGTCTGTGCACCGTGTGTGTGTGTGTGTGTGTGTGTGTGTGTGTGTGTGTGTGTCTATGCAGCAAGCCAGGAAGCATCATTTCTCCATGGTTTCTGCCTCAGTGTCTGCTTCCAGGTTCTTGCCTTGGCATCCCTCAGTGATGGGCTGTAAAGGATGAGTGGAACTAAATCCTTTGCTCCCCAAGTTGCTTTTGGTCATGCTGTTTAATCACAGCAACATAAACTCTATCTAGGGTTGGATGATGGTGGTAACGCCTTTAATCCTAGTACTCAAGAGGCAGAGGCTGGCTGGGCTCTGAGTTCTAAGCCAGCCTGGTCTACAGAGCCAACTCTAGGACAGCCAGGGCTATACAGTGGTACCCGAAAAAATTAATAATAATAAAAATTAAAGAAACCCTATCTAAGACAATACTTCACAGGGTATTGGTATGGTGCTCATGTACTCATGGGACTGGGGCAATCCACTGAGGCTTGACCAACCTACCAGGACCACCACCCTGAGGAAAACTGACTCTCCTTCCTCTAGAGGCAAACTGCTTATGATTAGCTCTTCAGGTAGTGGGTGGAACATCAGTGTTCCCTCCACTGCTATCTGGAATGTTGGCTGTCCTGGTCTCATTCAGGATTTGTGCAAGCAATCTTCGCTGCTGTGAGTTCATGAGTGTGCAACAGTCCTGTCCTGTCCAGAAGGCACCTCTGTCTCTCATCATCCTCGTGCCCTCCTCCTCTGTCATGTTCCCTGAGTTTGGGGGTTATTTTTTGTAACTTTATTTATTTATTTGTGTGTCGTGTGTGTGTGTGTGTGTGTGTGTGTGTGTGTGTGTGTGTGTGTATGTGTGTAGGGTTTTTACGTCATTCATGTGTAACAGTGGATCATGTGTGTACACACTCCTGTGTGTGAGTGTTTGTTCAGAGCCAGGAGTCAGCCTTAGATGTGGTTCCTCAGAGTCACTGACCTTGATTTGGAGACAGAGACTCTTACTCAGACATGCACTCACCACTTGGCCCAGATCCTCTCTTCCCACATTGGCTTCCACAGTGTTGGGGTGACAGGTTTGAGACATCCTGTCATGTTTTCACAGGGTTCTGGGATTGAACTCAGCTCCTCGTGTTTGTATCGCAAGTACTTGATCAGATGAGCAACTTCCCCAGGCCCTTCTTCACGTTTGAGATAGCATGTCCCTATGTTTCCTAGACTGGCTTGGAACTCAATATGTTGTCCAGACTGGTTTGAATTTGATGGTGCTTGTCACATAGGAGATTGGGAAGGCATGGCCCTCATCACAGACAGCATTTGGAAAGGTCTGGTCTAGATCTTGATATTCAGTATGATGGACATGTTGGTAGCACCAGCATTTCCCTATAGCTGATTGGGGATGCTTTATTTCTAACCTGAGAAAAGAACATCCGTGTGCTCAAGAAGTTCTGGTTACCTATATGCAAACTTCAAGAACTACTGGTCTAGGCCAGCACAGTGATACCCAGGTGTGATGCTAGCACTGAGGAGATAGAGATGGATACCAGGATCTGAAGGTGAAGGTTATCCTTGGCTACATAGAGAGTATGAAGGCAACTGGGACCTTGTGAGACTGTACTGGCTAGTTTTGTCAACTTGACATAAGAGAACGTCACCTGGGAAGAGGGAAGTTTAACAGAGAAAATGCCTTCATTGCATTGCCCTGTGAGGCTTTTTCTTGATGACTGATTGATGTGGGAGTGTTCTGCCCACGGTGGGTGGTACCATTCCCTACACAGGTGGTCTTGGGGTGTATATGAAAGCCAGCTGAGCATTTATGGAGAGCAAGCTAGTCAGCAGCATTTCTCCATGGCCTCTGCTTCAGTTCCTGCCTCCAGGTTCCTGCCTGGAGTTCCTGCCCTGACTACAATTCATAACGGACTGTAACGTGCAAGATGAACTAAACCTTTCCACTCCTAGTTGCTCTGAGTCATGGTGCTTTTCTACAACAGTAGAAACCCCAGCAGGACAGAAACCCTGTTTGAGGACCAGAGCTAGTTCATCTCCCCAACAAAATATTGAGAGTATCTAGAAAACTTTTAAAGCACAGTGTCCACTGGCTGCCTCCTTTGCCCTGTCCTGATGCTGACCTGTAACTTTTTTGTTAATTTCTCAGCTCCAAACCCAGTGAGAAACCTGAGGGTGGAAACTCAGGACAACAGCTCCATCAGCCTGACTTGGGACGTCCCTGAGGGCTCCTCCCCCTCCCAGGACCTCACCTACTGGGCCCAGTGCACTGAAGATGGTGGCCAGAATAAGCCCTGGAACACAAAAGACACCCGAGTCACCGTCCCTGAACTGCGTCCTGCCTCTTCATATGAGTGTTCTGTGTGGGTGGAAAGAGATGGCGTCAACAACTCCAAGGTGACTGTCAGTCACTCCACAGGTGAGAGCGGACACTCTTGTCTTCTTTCTTCTTAACCAGAAGTGGTAAAAAGTGGTTGAGACGTGACAAGAGAAATCTGCAGGCATCATGCCCCAGAGGGAATAAAGTGGAAGCCAAGTGTGGACTATTCCCTTTTTTATCAGCCACGTCAGAAATGAGGAAGACATGGGTCAAATGGGTGTTCATGTGTCGTTTCCAGTTGTCCAACAGGACATAAATAGTCTCCTTTTTCTGCCCTTTTCCATTTTCATGTGTGTGTGTGTGTGTGTGTGTGTGTGTGTGTGTGTGTGTGTGTTTGTGTGTGTGTGTTATATGTAGCTTGCATGTGTATGTGTGTGTTTGGTATGTGAAGGTGAATAGGTGTGTGTTTAGGTTCACTCACTACTATATTATGTGTATGAGTGTTTTGCTTGCATGTATATATACATGTAATGATGTGTGCCTGGCATCCGTGCTGTTAGAACTCCTAGAAAAGACAGTGTGGGTGCTGGGAACTGAACCTCTGTCCTCTGCAAGAGCAGCGACTGCTCTTAAACACTGAGCCATCCTGCCAGCCTCTAATTCTTTATTTCAACTTTTCTTTTTTTTTTTTTTTTTTTTTTTCGAGACAGGGTTTCTCTGTAGCTTTAGTGGCTCTCCTGGATCCTGCTCTGTAGACCAGGCTGGCCTTGAACTCACAGAGATCTGCCTGCCTCTGCCTCCCAAGTACTGGGATCAAAGGCGTGCACCACCGCTGCCTGGCCAATTCCAATTTTTCTTTATTCTTTAGAATTTACTCTATGTATACAACGAAATAGTCATCTTGTACATCCCCGATATCGTATGGTGCTGAGGTTGCCTGAGCAAGGACCTGCACAAGATCAAGTTAGCCAAAATGTTGACATGGAAGGGGATAGATTATCTCTAGGGCCCATCCCTAACCTAAGAGCTATGGACAGGCTCTGACCTCAGCCTGATCAAAGCTTTAAGAGCACTGTGTTAACCAGGCATGGTGGGTGTACATCCGTGATGCTGGCACTTGGAAGTTGAGAAAGGAGGTTCAGAACCTCAAGGTTATTTTCAACTTCTTCATGCAGTTGAAAGACCAGCCTGAGCTTCCCAGAGCTCAAAAAACAAAACAAATCAAAGCCGGGCAGTGGTGACGCACGCCTTTAATCCTAGCACTCAGGAGGCAGAGCCAGGAGGATCTCTGTGAGTTCGAGGCCAGCCTGGGCTACAGAGTGAGTTCCAGGAAAGGCGCAAAGCTACACAGAGAAACCCTGTCTCGAAAAACAAAAAGAAGCAAACAAAACAACCCAACCAACCAAACAAAAAACCCCAAGAAATGAGAAGAGAAATCTGAGAAGTGCTGGGCTAGAGTAAGACACCTTAACCTGGTTGAACAAGGGGTTGATGGAGAGCTGGCAATCTGAGGGCCTGAAATACCCGCTGACTACCTGTCTTTGTTTGGGATCCCTGCTCAGCTTGAATTATTCTTAATTGTCTTTCAGCTCCTAACCCAGTAATAAACCTGTTTTGTGTGAGTCAAACTAATAATTCCATCACATGGAGCTGGGAGCGCCCCCAGGACCCAGACCTTCAGGGTTACACCTACAGGGTGCGGTGTACCGGAGAGCATGACAAAAACGAGACCCGAAGAATTACAAACACCAGCATCACATTTGAGGAACTGGAGGCTGGGACCTTGTACAACTTCTCTGTGTGGGCCCAAAAGAATGGAATTCCAAGCTCTCTGGAGACCCTGTCCAACTCCACAGGTGAGAGACTAAGAGCTGGGCAAGAGGGCCCCTCCTTTGAGTCTGGGACCCCACTCTTTGTTTATTTGTGTGTGGCTGTGGGTAGGTTGGGTGTGCAGAGCTCAGAGGACACCTTGCAGGAGTCAGTCTCTCCTTCCATCTTGCGAATCCTAGAGATCAAACCCTAGTTGACAGCCCTATGCATGCTTGTTTGTGGAGGCAGGGTCTTAGGTGGCCCAGTCTGGACTTCAGCTCCTGATCCTCCTGCCTCCATCTCCCAGGTGCAGGGATCACGCAGCTTCTAGCTCATTTATTGAAAGCTAATTTTTTTTTCAAGACAGGATTTCTTTGTGTAGCCCTGACTGTCTAGAACTCACTCTGTAGATCAGGCTGGCCCCAAACTCAGAGATCTGCCTGTCTTTGCCTCCTGAGAGAGAGAGAGAGAGCGAGAGGGAGAGAGAGAGAGAGAGAGAGACAGAGACAGAGACAGAGACAGAGACAGAGACAGAGACAGAGAGAGACTCCGGGCCTAGCTTTTGAAACCTCAAAGTCCACCCACACTGATACACCTCCTCCACTGAGGCCACACTCTCTCATCTTTCCCAAACAGTCTGCAAACTGATGCCTAAGCATTCAAATATCTGAACCTATGGGGGCCATTTTCATTCAAAGCGCTACACTGATGTTACCATAGTTTGAATGTATACCTCCTATTCCTAGAGATTGCCATTCTTCAACCAGCAGGAATTTCAAAACTATGGGTTCTGGGTTTTTTTGGGAGGGGAGGGGTGGGTAGGCTCTCTGGAGTCAGGAAGGCTCAGGTGCACTCCTCAGAAACCAACAGCATCACCAGCAGTTGCTTCTGTCGAAATAGACATGTGAAGGATGATGTCTTGTCGCAGCCTACACATGGTGGGTACCACTCATGAGGAGAGCCCAAATCACTCCAGAGACTCGGTTCACTGCTGACGGATGAATGCTTTAATCCTTAGTCTCCAAGGCTGAGAATACTAAAGTTAGTAGCTTCCTCTAACCACTTGCTGTGCTGAAGAGTAAGGAAGGATCTTGTCCTTGGGTGGATGTGGGACAGGCAATTAGAAAAGGTCAGACTTCATGGGGCCAGAGAGGTAACTGGACCACAAATCCCATCATGCCATGGGGCCAGGACTTCCTATATTGAGATATGGAGGTTCCAAGGCCTCAAGGGAATTGTAGTTTGAGGTGACTTAAGTGATGAAGGAGACCCAGAGCTAAACATATGGACAGAGAGAACTCAGATGATCCTGGTCCCCACCATGTTTCTAGGTTCTTTCTTTGGGCTCCGTCTTTTCTCACTGGAATCACTGATGACCACAAACTCCCTATGTGGCTCAGGTTAGCCTTGAACTCATGGCAATCTCCTACCTGAGCCTCCCACGTACTAGGATTACAGGTGTTAATGAAGATGATTGGCTGGGAAGGGGGATCTCTGGGTCCACAACCCATAGGGCTCTGCTCACTTTCAGCTCCCAATGAGGTGACAGATCTACAGAATAAAAGCCATACCAACAGCTCTGTGACCTTGATATGGAGTGCTCCCGAGGACCGCTATTCTCACAACTACACCTACTGGGTTCAGTGGGCCAGTGAAGAAGAAGAGCCCCAGGGAAAGAAAGATACCCCAGGATCTGCAGCCAATTTCAAGGACAGTACCAATGAGTCTCGTTATGAGGTCAAGAGTCTCAGGCCTGGCACATTGTACAACTTCAGCGTGTGGGCAGAGAGGAGCCATGTGTCCAGCTCCATACAGCACCTCCAGGCACCCACAGGTGAGATGCCCCCACTCTCTTTGTACCTGGTGGAATGGGCTTAGGTCGGCTTCATGGGCAAGAAGGGAACAGAAATGTTGGAGAGATGGCCCAATGGTTAAGAACACTTGCTGTTCTTACAGAGTTCAACACCCAGCACTTATGTGCAGTGGTTCACAAACACCTTTGACTTAGGTGGAGGAGACCAAATGCCCTTTTCTGGCCTCAGTGGGCACCTCTACCCATGAATATATATATATATTCCCTACACAGACTATGACACATACCCATAACAGAAGTATTTCTAAAGGGAAAAAATGTGAGTGGACTACAAATTCCATAATGCCATGAGGTTGAGACTATACAGTGATACAGAGTACAAGGCATTGTGGGAGTTGTAGTCTGGGAGGACTTTGGTCTTTTGAGGATCAGAGAAGATGAGGTGTTTGAGTTTGGAGAGGAAGAGATGGGCTAGCTCTCATAGAGTTGGGCGTGCAAAACCAGCCACGTTTGCTGGGTGGCTCATCCTGATTCCTCTCGTTTTCTTTACTCAGCCCCAGATCCTGTCAACAGCATCTCCTGTGTCAGCACCTCTGGGGGCTACGGGGTCATCCTGACCTGGTCCTGCCCATCTGAGGGTTATGAGACCTTTGAGGTGGAGGTGGGCAGGCAATGGATCTCCCGGAACGGATCTTTCTGTAATAAAGGCGTGTCTGTGTCAGACCTTGGACCGGCTCAGTCCTACATGGCCACCATCACGACCGTCTCGAATGGACTGAGGGCCCCGTCCATCTCTGTGACCTGTTACACAGAAAGCGCAGGTGAGCAGGGTCCCAGGGACAAACCTTCACATCTTGCCATGAAGGGAAGACATGGGCTTTTGTTGTCGTTTTTGTTTTTTTTTTTGTTTTTGTTTTGGTCTGTCTGCCTTTTGTTTTCTTCTCGTTCTCTGTCTCTCTCTTTCTCTCTGAATGTGTACCTGTGTGTAGGTTCATGTGCACATGTGTGTATGCACGTGGCCAGAGGACAATCTTGAGTGTTGTTCATGTATATCTACATTAAAATTTTTTATAAACTTGTGTGTGTGTAGGTCAGAAAACAGATTGCAAGAGTCAATTATTTCCTCCTGCCATGTGGGTCACGGGGATCTAACTCAACTCTTTTGGCCTGGTGGCAAGTGCCTTCACCCCCGATCCATCTCACAGCTCCACATATGTTTTTTTCTTTGGGTCTTTCATTGACTTGGAACTGACCCAGCAGGGCCGTGCGGGTTGGGCAGCAAGCCTCAGGGATCCGCATGTCTCTGCCGCCCTGTAGACATGTGCCAGCACGCCTGGTGTGTTCTGAGATCTAACTTGGGGCTCATGCCTGTAATGCAAGCACTCTACTGACTGAAATGACTCCCCAGCCCTCCTGATTTTCTTAAAACAGCATTCTTGGGATAAAATCCATTGGACATACAATTCACTCACTTGAAGTCATCAAATGATTTGATGTTAGTCGGTGTATTTCCAACACCATTGCATCTTTAACTACTATTTATTTGAGAACAATTTTTCTTTAAGGAAAGAAACCCCTTATTTTTATCACTATGGATGCTTTCCTTTCACCTATGACTATATACCACTTACATGCAGTACTGCCAGAGGCCAGAAGAGGGCATCAGATTCCCTGGGGCTGGTGTTACAAACAGTTGTGAGCTGCCGTGGGGCGCTGGGAGTCGAACCCAGATCCTCTAGAAGAGCAGCCAGTGCTTTTAACCCGGACCCACCTCTCTCCAGCTGCATTGTATAGTTTTTATCTCAGTAGATTTTTATCTCTAATCTTTCTTTTAAAAGTTTTATTACATTTACTTATTTGTCTGTGGGGGTGGGGCACACACACAGGCCACTAGGCTTGTACGGAAGTCAAGGACTTGGCAGCAAGCTCCTTTACCTCCTGAGCAATCGTGCTGGCCCTACCATGATCTTACTGGATGTATGTTTCCCTCTAGGAACCTGGCCTCTAGTAATACTAGGTAACCATCCCAGAGGTACAGTGGAAGTGGATGCAGTGTTAGATGTATGCTTCTCGGCCTTGCCTTGCCCGGTTCCGTTGCTTAGGGGTCTATCTCTCTTTGCAAACCAGCATCCTGGAGAGGACAAGGTCCGGTCATATCTGAAGGACCAAGTTGGTGAGGGACACAAGTCCTCATAAAGGATGTGTGTTCCTCCTGGAGTCTGTTGACCATCAGCTCTATACAGCCAGGACTGCTGGGCAGCTGCAGCCTCCAGCTTCCAAAGCTGATGGAGATGGGTCTCCTCCAGGACTGGGTATCTAAGGACAGATCCTAGGAGAGCTGGGCTCATCAGAGCTTGGGAACAAGCAAGGTCTTGAGTCTACCCAGTGTCGTCAGAGCTCCATTGCCAAGCACCCAGGCAAGCAAATCTCTGAGAAAACCAAATCCCTATCCTAGGGAGAACTGATGCCATGAAGATGAGGGAGTGTTGTAGAATCACCTGGGAAGGCTAGTCCATGGGCACAGCTTTGGGAGGGGGGTTGTCTTGATTACCAGGAAGTCCCGCCCACTGTGGGTGGCACCAATCCCTGTGTAGGGAATTCTGGATTGCATAGGAATGGAAATAATAAGCTGAGCAGTGGCATGAGTTGATTCAACGTTTTTCATTCTGGACTGTGAATGTGATATTACTAGCTACTTCAAGGTCATGCCTCCTATACTTCCCCACAGGGATGCAGTGTAAACCGCAATGGTGAACCAGATAAGTCCTTTGTCTTTTAAATTGTGTGGTGATATATTCTGTATCAAATAAAGCTTGCCTGAGGATCAGAGGACAGAGCCAGCCACTTGATTCAACATAGAGAGCAGGCAGTGGTGGCACACACCTTTAATCCTAGCACTCAGGAGGCAGAGATCTATCTGGATAGGCAGAGATCCATCTGGATCTCTGTGAGTTGGATCTGTGTGAGTGCAAAGCCACCCTGGACTACATGAGATTGATTCAGTCTAGGAGAGAAACAGAGCCAGGCAGTGGTGGCACACACATTTAATCCCAGCATGTGAGATCTCATGCCTTTGCTTGGGAAGCACACAGGCCTTTAATCCCAGCATGGAAGGAAGGCAGTGATGGCTGGGCGGAGAAAGGTATATAAGGCACTAGGGACAGGAACTGAAGGCGTTTCAGCCTGAGGAGTCCTAGAGGTGAGACGTGGCAGTGGCTTCTTCCTCTGTCTCTCTGGTCTTTCAGCGTTTACCCCAATATCTGGTTCTGTTTTTTCTTTTATTAAAATATCTATTTAAGATTCAAGCTACAAGTTGCCTTTTGCTGTTGTTGTTCCAGACACTGTTTCTCTGTGTAGCCCTGGCTGTCCTGGAACTCTCTCTGTAGACCAGGCTGGCCTTGAACTTGTGAACTCATAGAATTGCCTGCCTCTGCCTCTTGAGTGCTGGGATTAAGACACGGGTCACCATGCCCAGCTGAGAGTACATACTGCTTTTGGAGAGAAACTGAGTTTGGTGCTCATTTCTCCATGGAACTCCCCCTTCAGGGTATCTGATGTCCTCTTCTGGCCTCTAAAGTACCTGTTCTCTCTCTCTCTCTCTCTCTCTCTCTCTCTCTCTCTCTCTCTCTCTCTCTCTCTCTCTCACTTACACACACACGCACACACACACACACACACACACACACACACACTAATGTCGTCATTTTCACCACCATCATCTCCATCATCTCCATCATCATCATCACCATCCTCCTCCTCATCCTCCTCTCTCCCTCCCCTTTTCACTGCAGGGGTCATTGTGGGAGCCATCATCGGCATCCTCCTACTTTTCATCCTGGTGGGCTTGCTGATTTTCTTCCTGAAGAGGAGGAGGTGAGACTCGGAACAGAACTGGTGGGCATTTGGCTAGTGGGAGCCCAGAAGGGAAGATGAGAATCCCTGGTCTTGAGGTCAGGCTGGAGATTTACATTCCGGTGTCTTTCTTCCAGAAGAAAGAAGAGCCAGCAGAAGGACGTGCCCAAGGATCTGGTGTTCAGGTGAACAGTGTGTGCGTGTGCGTGTGCGTGTGCGTGTGCGTGTGCGTGTGCGTGTGCGTGTGCGTGTGTGTGTGTGTGTGTGTGTGTGTGTGTGTGTGTGTGTGTGTGACATCCGAGGCTATCACTGTCAGGTAAGGGGAGGAGATCTGCTGCTCACTGGATAGGTCAGAGGGCAGAACCAAGCCTCAGAAGGGATTGTGACCCCTGCAATGGGCCACAGCTCATTCATGGAGACACAGCCTAGGGTCCATTCTCTTTTTTTTTTTTTCTTTAAATTTTTTATTATTCTTTGAGAATGTCATTCACATATGCAATGTGATTTGATCATATTCAGCTTAATTTCAAATTTTATTTACTTTATGTGTATGAGTGTTTTGCGTGCAGGTTTGTCTGTTTACTCCACTCAGCCTTGGTGCCTGAGGAGGCCAGAAGAGGGCATCAGATCCCATTAGGACAAGACTTACAGATGGCTGTGAGCAGCCATGTGTGTGTGTGTGGGGGGGGTGCTGGGGAATGAACCCGGGTCCTCTGGAAGACCAGCCAGTGCTCTTAACCACTGAGCCATCTCTTCAGCCCCCATCCTAACTGTTTTACATTTATTATTTGTGTCCACATGCTACACAGTGCATGTGAGGAGCGAGGGAGTTGGTTCTCCCTTTCAACATGTGGGTCTCGGGGATCAAACTCAACTTGTGTTCTAGCACTAGGAAGGGCTGAAAAGCAAGATAATATAGACCATGCTCTATGCGTGGAGACAAATAAAGCAAGAAGAGAGCAGAGGGAGGTCAAGGAACACTCTAGACAGGGCATTAAAACTGGAGGAGGGGGCAGGGTGTGGTGGCCACGTCTTTAATCTTAACACTTTGGAGGCAGAGGCAGGCAGATGTCTGATTTGAATCCAGCCTGGTCTACAGGCAAGATCTAGGACAGCCAGGGCTATACAGAGAAACCTTGTCTCGAAAACCCAACCAACCAACCAAACAACCAACCAACCAGCCAACCAACCAACCAAACAAACAAACAAACAAAACTACTAGAGGAGAGGTGAAGCCAATTAAGAAGAGCAAAGATCTGAAGGAAGTCATTTGGAACAGGCTTTGGAACAGTTCTAGGGTGTCCTGTGACGTACCAGGAAGATGGGAAAGAAATGCCTGCTTCCCAGCAGGGGTAACACTGAAAGCTCAAAGGACTCCAAGAAGCGCCGCGTGATGAGTAAGTGAGTTGATCAGGGATTACTTACAGAGCATTGGGTGCTTTTAGAAGGCTGCCTCCCCACAGAGTCACCATCACACCTGCCCATACCGCCAAGCATCTACAGGTCTAGAAGCAGGAAGGATGCAAACCCAGTCCTCGAGCGCCACCGTGCATGCAAACAGCGGAAGCGACTACAGGGGGCTGTAAAGAAAGGTACCACAGAACCAGACCCAGAGAGTCTGTGCCTCCAGGCTCCTGCGAGGGATTCCTGCAGGCTCAGAAAACTCCGTCAGACTACGGAAAGGATAAATTTTGCTCTATGGACGCCTCATATAAAGGACAGATAAATGGCTGCAAGGTGGAGTTACTCTGGCTAGGACTGAGACCAGTCTCTGTACACGGGGCAAGGGAAGTGCAAGGACGCTGAGGTAGCGGTGTTTGGGTGCTTAGGGAACACTGTGTGTCTCTGAGATTGGCTGCTGTGAACACAGGGAACAGTGTTAGGGAGCAAAGCCAGAGAGGTGGCAGGCGGGGCTCCGTCAGGTGGAGTCTTGCAGGAGAAAGCAAGCATGTCAGTGTACATCCTTGAGGGGAGTTTGGAGAGGGTTTTTCTGTTTTAAGATTTTATTTCATTTTAATTTTTTTTCTTTTTTTTTTTTTTTTTTTTTTTTTGGTTTTCCGAGTCAGGGTTTCTCTGTGTAGCTTTGCGCCTTTCCTGGAACTCACTTGGTAGCCCAGGCTGGCCTCGAACTCACAGAGATCCGCCTGCCTCTGCCTCCCAAGTGCTGGGATTAAAGGCGTGCGCCACCACCGCCCAGCCATTTTAATTTTTTTTTCAAGACAGCGTTTCTCTGTGTAAGCTTTGCGCCTGTCCTGGAACCCACTCTGTAGACCAGGCTGGCCTCGAACTCACAGAGATCCGCCTGGCTCTGCCTGCCGAGTGCTGGGATTAAAGGCATGCGCCACCACCGCCCGGCTTCATTTTAATTTTTTTACGTGTAAGAGTGCTTTGCCTGAATGTGTATATGTGCACTATATGTATGCAGTACCTGCAGAGGACAGAAGAGGGCACTGGATCCCCCAGAACTGGAGTCGCAGATGGTTGTGAGTCATTATGTGGGTGCTGGGAATCAATGCCAGGTCCTCCGGAAGAGCGGCCAGTGCTTGCAACCACTGAGCCATTTCGCCAGCCCCATTCTTTTCCCTTCTAAAGGCTGAATAACACTCCACTGTATGGTGAGACCACATGGTTTATCCATGTATTCACTGATGGACGCTAATATTGCTGCACCTTTGTACCACTGTGAGCCACACTGCTGTGAACGGTGGTGAGACAATGACCTTTGGGATTCTCCCTTTTCTGGTGGATTTGCTCAGTAGTGGTATTGCTGGACCAAGATCATTGTAACTCACTATGTAGACCAGGCTAGCCTCGAACTCGCAGAGATCTGCCTGCCTCTGTCTCCCAAATGCACGAGGCTTCATTTACTTTTTTATTTCCTGGAGTATATGCGATGCATGGATGTAAGAAGACAACCCAAGGGCATCAGTTCTCTTTCCAACACGTGGCTACCAAGGATGGAACTCAAGCAACCCGGCTTTGTCTTAGGACCCTCTACCTGCTGAGACAGCTTGCCAGCCTCAAGGTGCTTAAAGTCTCCATTTTTTTTACCGTTCTTCCCACCACAGCTTCCCTGGGGATATCCTAGCCAAAGACTTTGCTGACTACGTCAGGGAGAATGAGAAGGACAGCAACTATGGATTTGCCAAGGAGTATCAGGTGGGTGAGAAATGAGGCATTAGAGCTGGCGCACACATACCCTGGCTTCCCACGCCCTTCTGGGTGGAGCTTAAACACTGAGCCATCTCTCCCGCCCTTAACTTTTTTGGATTTATTTGTTTTTGTTATGTGCATGGGTGTTGTGCCTACATGTATGTATGTATGGGTACCGTGTATAGGCAGTGCCTACAGAGGCCAGAAGAGGGCGCTGGATCCTCTGCAACTAAGTTACAGGTGATTGTGAGTGCTGGGAATTGAACCAGGGTCCTTTGGAAGATCAGCCAGTTCTCTTAACCATTGAGCCATCTCTCCAGTTTCCTCTTTTCTTCTTCTTTTACCATTTGGGACTTTCTTAGGGATCAAAATTCGTCCTCAGGGTTGATTGCAAGCACCTTTACCTAATGAGTCATCTTGCTGGCCCTTATATTCTATTTAAATTACATTCATCTCCGTATCTTCCTGTCTTGTCCTCTCTCTCTCTCTCTCTCTCTCTCTCTCTCTCTCTCTCTCTCTCTCATGTTGATATCTTTCCTTTTCCAAAGTCCCTCCCTTTCTACTCCCCAACCACTGTGTGTGTGTGTGTGTGTGTGTGTGTGTATGTGTGCATACATGCATGCACGCGAGCGCACACGCACATGCCTGCACACCAATGACTTTAATTAGGGTTGTTTACAAATGGAAATGTCTCTTCCTTCTCCAGCAACCAGCTGCCTGCAGATCTTCTATAAACCCCACCTCCTTTATGAGACAGGGTCTCATGTATTCCAGGCTGGCCTGGAACATGCTATATAGAGAGCCAGAGATGACCTTGAACTTATGATCCTCCTCCCTGACCTCTTAAGTGCTGGAATCACAGGTGTGCTCCACAGAACCTGGTTTATGCAGTGCTGGGGATCGAACCCAGGGCCTTGTGCATGCTAGGCAAGCACTCTACCAAACGAGCCACTTCCCCAGCCCACCTCTTTTAGTCATACAGAAACTGTCAAGTGTGTTTCCTTCCAACTCTCTGAAACCATAAGACAAGGATGGATACCTGGTTAAGCACAGGACTTCCTGGCACATTACCCAGGGCCTCTGTCTGAGGAAGCCCGTCTTCCCCTGACTCCTCACAAGCACCCCCAAGGTGGATGGTCATCCACCTCCAGTGTTTGTGAGTGCCGCAGAGTCCCAAGACTCAATGGACCAGCAGAAGAGGGCAGGTGGGGTGGGGTGGCCGCTGGAGGAAGACAAAGAAAATCCAACACCTTGAACCTCTTCTGTCCTCTCCGCCTCTAGCAATTGGCTCTGGAGGGCCAAGGCCAGTCTCAGATGACAGCATCGGCTCTAGAGAACATATCCAAGAACCGCTACAGGAATGTGCTGCCCTGTGAGTCTCTGGGGTTCATCGTCCTCATCCGCCTCCCCATGGAGTCTGCCAGAACCCCATTCCTGTGAACCCCATTCCTGTGAACCCCATTCCTGTGCTTTCCCCCCATCTCCTCTCTTTCTCTCTGGTGTGTGTGTGTGTGTGTGTGTTCATGCATGTGCATGCAGTTTGTGTGGATCTGTACATGGAGGCCAAAAGTTTTCTTCAGTTACTAACCACTTTAAAATTTTTATTTAAAAAAAAATTTAGTTGAGCGGTGGTAGCACACACCTTTAGTCCTAGCACTCAGCAGGCAGAGCCAGGCGGATCTCTGTGAGTTCGAGGCCAGCCTGGTCTACAGAGTGAGTTCCAGGAAAGGCACAAAGCTACACAGAGAAACCGTGTCTCAAAAAATAAAAAAAAAAAATTCTGTGCGTGTGTGTGTGTGTGTGCGCGCACACACGCGTGCACGCGCGCGCGCACGTGTGTATGTAAGTGTGTTTTGTATATGGGTGCCCATGGAGACCAGAAGGTCTGGATCTTCTGGAGCTGTCTACAGGAGGGTCTGCACCCCTCAACATGGGCGTTGGGAACTGAACTCAGGTCCTCTGCAAGAGCAGCCAATGCTCTTATCCATGGAACCACCTCTCCAGCACCATGGCTGATTTGTTTGTTTGTTTACATTTTCATTTGTTTATGGTGGTGGAGGTGTAACGTGCGTGCCACAGCCAGTTGTGGAGGTCATGAACAGCCTGCAGGAGGTGGTTCTCCCCTTCCACCATGTAGGTCCTGGCATCAAACTCAGTTCATCAGATTTGGTGGCTAGTGCCTCTTCACCTGCTGACCTATCTTCCTGGGCCAATTTTTTTTTTTTTTTTTTTTTTTGAAACAGGGTCCCAGTAGCTCAGGCTGACCTCAGACCTACTATGTAGCCAAAGATGATCTTGAACCTCCCACCTCTGCCTCACAAGTGCTCGGATTACAGGCACCTGGTTTTATACCGCACTAGGGGTCCAATCCAGAGCTGCTTGGATGCTAGGCGAGCACTCTGCCTAGCAGCTGAGCCACATAGCCAGGCCGACCTTGCTTTTGGAAACAGCGAGCTAAGGTGTCCTCCTGTGTGGGCCTCCCCAGGGCTTGGATTACAAGCACGCGCTCCCACGTGCGGGAGCTTTTTGACATAGGTTCTCGGTCTGGAACTGGGGTCACATCCGTGCAGCCAGCCCTTCACCAGCTCAGCTGCCTCCCCAACCCCCCTCGCAGCCCCCTTCTCATCGCGGATACTGCTGTGTTCTCCTAGATGACTCGTCTCGGGTGCCCCTGAAACCCCTGCATGAGGAACCGGGCTCCGACTACATCAACGCCAGCTTCATACCGGTAAGGTGGCCGCGGTGGCGGTGGGGGCACTCCGTGACCCTGGAGAGATGAAGAGCGGAAGCGGGTGGTGGTCATCTGATGACCTCCCCGTGACATGCCTGCTTTCCTCAACTAGGGTCTCTGGAGCCCCAAGGAATTCATTGCAACCCAGGGTCCCCTGCCTCACACCGTGGGTGATTTCTGGCGTCTGGTGTGGGAACAGCAGAGCCACACCCTGGTCATGCTGACCAACTGCATGGAGTCTGGACGGGTGAGAAGAGATTTCTGTCCTGGTGCTAACCCCTGAGCACCAACCCCTGGACACTGGCTTGGTGCGGTCCCTTCTACACACCTCTGCATTTCTCCAGTATAACTCCAACCATCTTCAACATGGACCCATCCTGTCCACCTTCATAATGTCCACAGATCCGTACGTGTGCGTGTGTGTGTGTGTGTGTGTGTGTGTGTGTGTGTGTGTGTGTGTGTGGTGTACTGGTCCATGTTTTGCTGCTGTGGGTGAATGCCACAGACTGGATATTTTATAGAGAACAAAGGCTCATGTGTCTTATGCTTCTCGGGGGTGGAAAGTTCAAGAGCGTGATGCTGGCATCTGAGGAGGGTCTTCTTCCTGCACCATGACAAGTTGGAGAGTACCACGTGGGGAGGCACAGCCAGCCAGAGTGCCAGCTCAGTTCTCTTCCTCATGGTACACAACCGTTAATATCATCTTGAGGGCCCTTCCCTTAGATGACTTCATCTCATCCTAATATCTTCACGTAGATCCCATCTCTAGATACTATTCACCTATGAATTTGGGAATGAGGCTATCAGTTCTCAAGTTTTTTTGGGGGGGCACATTCAAACTACATCAAGGTTCCACAGACCTTGGGGTTAAGGAGTCCTCTTGGCTGGTGTGAATCTATTAGATCTGGCACCTCTGGGTCCTACCTTGTTGCCACGGAAACAAGCATATCTTCACCTTGATTAGAAGAACCATATGAAGAGGCTGGTACTTGCTTAATATGCATGAGGCCCTAGGTTCAATTCCCAGCACTGTATAAACCCATGAGGTGGCACAAACCTTTAATCCCAGCATTCTGGAAGATGGAGGAAGGAGGACCAGAAGTCAAGGTCATCTTTAACTTCAAATCAAGCTCAAGATGGTCCTCTCAGGGGGGGGAAAAAAGCAATATGCAAAAGGTGTCTTGTTCTCAGGGTTGGGGAGATAGCTGAATGGATAAAGGATTTAGCACATGAGCAAGGGGCCAGAGCTTGGATCCTCAGAACCTTCATAAATGCCAGATGAGCATGGTGACTCGCTTGTAATTCTAGCCCTGGGAAGGCAGAGAAAGGGAGTCTCTGGACCAGGCTGGCCAGCCAGACTAGTCATAGTGGGCAAGCTCCGTGTTCAGAGAGAGCCCCTGCCTCAGTGGGCACAATGTAGAGTAACTGAGGAAGACTTGAGACAATGGCCTCAGGCATCCACATCCATATGCACACGCAGGCATATTCACTCCCCACAGTAGTGTACACACACACACACACACACACACACACACACACACACGCACACCCTGCTCTCTTTTCTCACTGTCCCGGGCTCCCTGTACAGGTGAAGTGTGAGCATTACTGGCCTCTGGATGCTCGGCCCTGCATGCACGGGCAGCTGCAGGTGACAGTGGTTAATGAAGACGTGAAGGAGAACTGGACAGTGAGGGATCTTCAGCTCTTCCACGTGAGTCCCTCCAACCCCACCAAGAACTCCCCAAGAAGGCTCCCAGCAGTGTGTCTCCCAGAGGATCCCCCATGAGGCACAGAAACTTCTGGAGTCTCTACACTCCCCCCTCCTCAGCCTTCATCTCCTTTCAGGTGGGAGAAAAGCAGACACTCTCTGTGCGCCAATTCCACTACCTGGCCTGGCCAGATCATGGAGTCCCTTACTCGCCAGAGCCCTTGCTGGCTTTCCAAAAGGTGCTTCGGCAGTGGGTGGACCAGACCATGGACGGAGGACCTCCCATTGTGCATTGCAGGTGAGCGACACCCTGGAAGTCTCCCCAGGGACTCAGAATCCATCACAGACATGCACACGTACACATAATTAAAAGTAAAATAAAGGGGCTGGAGAGATGGCTCAGAGGTTAAGAGCACTGACTGTTGTTCCAGAGGTCCTGAGTTCAATCCCAGCAACTGCATGGTGGCTCACAACCATCTGTAATGAGATCTGGCACCCTCTTCTGGCCTGCAGGCATACATGCAGACAGAATACTGTATACATAATAAATAAATAAATCTTTTAAAAAAAATAAAAGTAAAATAAAATCTTTAGAAAGCAATTAGGGGCCATCATGGTGGAATTCACCTGTAATCCCAGCACGTGGGAGGCAGTGGCTGGTGGATCTCTTAAGTTCTAGGCCAGCCTGGTCTACAGAGTGAACTCCAGGAGATAGCCAGGGCTACACAGAGAAGCTCTGTTTTGAAAAACCCAAATCAAAACCAAACCAACAAAACAACAACAACAAACCCCAAAGTCAATAGGTTTAGGGGTTCTTCCTATGAATTTCAGTGCCAGACCTGTTATTAGATGCACGGCCTGGGACACGTGACTTTCCCCTCCCTCAGCTTTCATGTTACCACCTGTAAAATGGGTGTGCTGATACACCCTATGGCCACGAATGGAGAAAACGCCAGTCACTGTCCTCATGGCCTCACAGTCCCCACTTAAACTGTGACTTGATGGGTGTCACACTTCCTGGGTGCTCCAAAACCTGTGGTGATACATTGTGTAAACTTGCCTGAGGATCAGAGGACGGAGCCAGCCACTAGATGAGACATAGAAGTCAGGCAGTGGTGGCACACACCCTTAATCCTAGCACTCGGGAGGCAGAGATTGATCTGGATCTCTGTGAGTTCAAGGCTACACTGGGCTACATGAGATTGATCCAGTATAGGAGAGAAACAGAGACAGGCAGTGGTGGCACACAGCTTTAATCCCAGCACTTGAGATCTCATGCCTTTGCTTGGGAAGCACACAAGCCTTTAACCCCAGGAAGTAATATGGCAGGGCAGAGAAAGGTAGATAAGGCATGAGGAGACAGGAACTCTCTCTTCAGGATTTTGTAGAGGTGAGAACTAGTGGCTGGCTGTTCTTCTCTGATCTTTCAGCTTTCACCCTGATAGCTGTCTCTGGGTTTTTTATTAAAAGATCATCTGAGGGCTGGAGAGATGGTTCAGGGGTTAGGAGCACTGGCTGCTCTTCCAGAGGTCCTGAGTTCAATTCCCAGCAACCACATGGTGGCTCACAACCATCTGTAATGAGGTCTGGTGCCCTCTGCTGGCTTGCAAGGTCACATGCAGGCAGAACACTGTATACATAATAAACAAAGAAACAACAACAACAACAACAACAAGACCATCTAAGATTTGAACCATATAGTCTCAGCTGCTAGGACTCCAGACTTCCCTCCCTCTGGAGGCCTAACCCCTGTCCTGTCCCTTGCTTAGTGCTGGCGTGGGCCGGACAGGTACTCTCATTGCGCTGGACGTCTTGCTCCGACAGCTGGAGTGTGAGGGGCTGGTGGGTCCCTTCAGCTTCGTGAAGAAGATGAGAGAAAGCCGGCCACTGATGGTGCAGACAGAGGTGCGGGGCTCTGAGGGGACAGGGGCATGGTGGGGGGGGGGATGAGGGACACTTTGGGAAGCATTCCTCATCTCTCTGCATCCTCCCCAGGCCCAGTATGTATTCCTTCACCAGTGCATCTTGAGATACCTCCAGCAGTCAGCCCCGGACCTTATCCTGAAGGAGACAACATATGAGAATGTGTCCAGCTTCATCTACGAGAATGCAGCAGCCATCAGGGCCCATGAGTCTGAGGCCTCGGCTACTGGGTGCTGAGCCTACACACAGAAATAGTCAGACTAGATATGGACCCCTGCTGGAGCCCAGATACCCGGACCTCCAACAGAACTCAGGGTTGGAGTCTCAGCCTCCCCAGCCCAAGGACAGGATGGGACTGATGTACTTCAACTATGAGCCCTGTGGGAGCCGGGAGCCTGAGGACAGGGATGACAAGGGGGATTTCCTGTTCTTTGAGTGGAGGTGGCTGTGGCCTGGGTATAGACAGGGTCTCAAAGAAACAGGCTGGAACCTGGATTCGGAAGAAGGAATCAGGGTCTGGAATTCTGCTACCCAAGGAACAAAGGCAGGCACGCACCTGCCCCCCTCACCCCGCTATTTCAGAAACCAGATCAGCCTCCTTGAATCGCAGGCTGAAGGGAGTCGCTTTGCCTGTGGTCTCCTGCAACCCATGCCTGCACACTCTTTCCGTCCATATAATTTATTAAACCATTCTCCCCAAAGGCAGGTCTTTGTCTCTGGAGAAAATAGTGGGCTGAGCAAACAGGTATGGAGGGAACTTGAAGAGTCCATTATATCCCATCACCCCTTAAAAAAAATAAATACAGGATTGGGGCTGGAAGGATAGCTCAGTTGGAAAAAGGCTTGCTTTACAGACACGAGGTCCTGAGTGTGAGCCCCAGAACCCATGTGGGAAAAGCTGGGTGTGGTGGGGCTTCCTTGCAGGGACAGAAGTGAGGAGGTAGAATGGACCGATCCCCGGGGCTTGGTGGCCAGCCAGCCTAGCCTAGTCGGTGTGTCCGGGCCAGTGAGACAGTCTCTCAAGACAAGATGGACAGGGATCCTGATGTGGTTCAGTTGGAAAAGACCCTTCCTGGAAAGTCTGGTGACCTGAGTTCAATCCCCAGGAACCTACATGGTAGTGGGAGAGAGCCAAAGCCTTCAAACGGTCCTTTGACCTCCCCATGCCCACTCCTCCTCATAAATAAATAAAAATAAATACATAAATAAATGTAATTTAAGTTTTTAAAAGGTGGATGGCACCAGAGGGAAAACATGCAACGTTGTCTTCCGACCTTCACACACATGCGCACACACGTGAACGGCACATGGCTTTGCCTCTGTGAAGCTGTATGTGCTGCAAACACAGCACACACACACACACACACACACACACACACACACACACACACACACACACACAAAGTTCGGATGGGAGACTCTCTCAGAGGGCTGAGGGACCAGACCGCTGTGCCGGCGGCAGCCAGGGATGCAAGGGCTTGCCCACTGGGATTGGTTAAGCCGAGGTGATAGCCATGAGAAGAAATGCTGGAAGCTGCCTGCCTCTTCCTTGCCGGAGAACTGGGTTAGCTGAGTACTTGGGTCTCCAGAGGGGTTTCTCATGGATCCTAAAACCGAGTGTTCTGGAATCCAGTTATTTGCATCTCAAAAAGTCTGGTGTGTGTGTGTGTGTGTGTGTGTGTGTGTGTCTTGCGGGGGCTGGTGCTCAGTGTAGATGTCCGATGACTTAGCCAGACGTCAGAACCTTCTAGGGTACTAAGATCAACGTACGTGGGCGCCATGGTGGTTCTCGGGTGTGGCGGGCCGAGGGGCGGAGCGGGGCGTTCTCCTTTCTCCGGGGCAGAACACGCACGCACACATAGGCACACTTCCATACACGCGCGCGCTCGCGTTCACACACAGGGGCGCAGGCACCAGCCTGGCTGGACTCAGCCGCGCCCCCACCCCGCCGAGCTAGATCAGCACACGGGACAGCGCCATCCGCCCACGTGCTGGGGGCGGGGTCCCGGCAGCCCAGGTCTCGGCGCCTCCAGGAGGGTCCTGTCCAGCCACCTAGCAGGTAGGAGCTGTTGGGACCCTCTGTCCAAGCCGCATCCTCAGTCCCATTGGTAGAGGGACCGAGGTGTGTGGGAGGGGTAGGGGGAGTACCGGGCGGAGGGACGCTGGCAAGGATCCACTCTGAGCAGCAGGTTGAAGCCCTCACCGGGGAGATGGCTGTGTGCAGAGGAGAGGCAGGTGTGGAGACAAAGAGAGCAGGTTGGCAGGCAGAAAGCAGAGAGACCCAGAGTGACGGAGGCCGGACAACAGAGGGCAGCAGAGACGCGGACCGGAGAAGGATGTGGGGGGACAGAATGGGAAAGATGTCCACCTGGGGTTTGGAGAGAAAATAAGGCCAGGATCGTGGGTCAGTATCCCAGACTAGAATCTGAAATACTGAAAAGGAGAGACAGATCTGCGGGGAAAACCAGAAGCGGATCAGGGGTGGGGCATGGAATGGGATCATAAATGGGCGAATGGAATCTGAGACCCAGGAGCGAGCAGAGCCTCTTCTAAAAGTAATAGGAGTTAATCGGAAATTAAAATGGGTGTAGAGATGTCAGGATTGTAAGTCAACAAATCATGTCAGCGTGGGTTAGAGCATCAGCGGAGCTTTACAGGTGAGACTGGTTGGAAGGGAAACATGGGATTAAAAAGGAACGGAATCGGCTGGAGGGGAAACCAGGCTAAGATTCAGGCTGCCTTACGGAATCAAGTCCGAGCTAGCCAGTCAACTTCCCGGGGCTTTGATGCGTGTTGTGTCCATCCTTCTGCAGTGCCTGCCTGGGTCCTGGCCACCATCGTGCTGGGCTCAGGCCTCCTGGTCTTCAGCAGCTGTTTCTGTCTCTACTGGAAGCGCTGTCGGAGACGGATGGGCAAGAAGAGTCAGGCCCAAGCCCAAGTCCATCTTCAGGAAGTGAAGGAGCTGGGCCGGAGTTACATAGATAAGGTGTGACGAGGCCGGCCTCTCGACCCTTTCCTTTGCACACCCCTGCTCCCACCAATGTCCCCAGCTATCCTCTGTCTCTGGTCCCACTTTGTCCACTGGATTCTGGGGATCAGAGCTAGTAACTGTCCACAAGAGCTCTGCTGTCTGAACTGGGTGTGAGGGTGCACACGTGTAATCCCAGCACTTTCGGAGGCTGAGATAGTAGGGTTGCTGTGAACATCAGCCAGAGCTATAGAGTGCCTGCAAGACCAGCCTGAGACCGTTGCCTCACAAGAAAAAAACAAAAAAAACAAAAAAAACAAATCAGGGCTCAGGAGCTGGCTCAGTGCCTAAGAGCACTTGCTACTCTTGCAGAGGACATGGGTTGGGTTCCCAGCACCCACATCATGGCTCACAACCATCTGTAACTACAGTTCTAGGAGACCCAACACCCTCTTCTGACTTCTGTGGGCTCCAGGCACACATGTGGTGCACAAACATACATCAAGGCAAAACACTCACACACATAAAGTAAATAAATCTATAAAACAGAATGAAACAAAAAAACAGTAGGCGAAGTGGTTGGTAAGCAAGCCTGAGGACCTTTGTTCTGATCCCGTGCCCATTCAAAAGTTGAGCATGGCCATGCATACCTATAGCTCCAGCATTTGGGGTGGGGAGGGGGTAGAGACAGGCAAATTCCTGGAACTCCATGGCCAGCCAGTCTAGGAGAAATGGTAAACTCTAGGTTCAGTGAGAGACCCCATCTCAAAAAACAAGGTGGAGAGTAATAGAGGAAGACACGCAAAGTTGAAGTCTGACTTTCACACACATGCACAGGAATGGATGAGTATACCAACATACACAGGCACACATCACACACACACACACACACACACACACACACACACACACACACACGTACACTCCTATCTACAGCCACACTACCCAAGATATTCTGGAAAAGTCACTTACTCAGGATGTCATATGCACAGACATGGTGGTACCGAAAGCCCAGAGGGTCAGAGGAAGTCTCCTGGTGGAGGTGACTTCTCTGGCAAGACCAAAGCAACAGAGCTAGCTGAGAGCCAAGACCAGAACATTCTAGTCAGAGAAAGAGCAGGTATTGAGGACTGGTTACTGGGTTTTGAGGTGAATCAACAGAGAGTTATTCACTGTGCTGGGGGTAGGGTGTGAATAAACCACGTTCCGGAGCGAGGTGTCTGGAAGGTTGAGCACACTCCATGTAATAAGGGCAAATGATCCCCATTGAAGTGTTTGCCCAAGAAGGAGACAGGAGCCTGGGACTATAGCTCAGTTGGTAGAGTGCTCTCCTGGCACACATGAAGCCCGGGGTTCAGTCTGCAGCACCACATAAACCAGGCATGGTAGTGCACACCTGTAACCCCAGATCTTGGGAGGGGGAGGCAGGAGGATTCAGAAATTCAAGGTTATCCATGGTTACAAAGCAAGTTGGAGGCTACCTTAGGCTATATGACAGCATGTTTGAGAGAAAGAGAGAGAGAGAGAGAGAGAGAGAGAGAGAGAGAGAGAACATATATGCCATTATGTGCATGAGTACACACACACACACACACACACACACACACACACACACACATCATGGAGGACTTAGATGAATTCTTCAAAAATAAAAGACTGGGGGTATGGAGCTATGTCTCAGTGGTTAAGAGCACTTGTTCCTCTTCCAGAGTCTCTCCCCAGCTCATACCCACCTATAACTCCAACTCCAGGGTATCCAATGCCTCTGGCCCCCATGGGCACCCTGCACTCACATGCACATATCCACATGAAGATGCACACCTATACATAATTTAAGGTATAAAAAAATTAAATGTTAAAAATTAAAAGGTGGGGCAGACGGGCCTAGCGGTGGCAGCTGACAGGGACATTCAGTCCCGGCGGCAGCCAGCAGAGACATTCAGGCCCAGCAGCGGCCCACAGAGGTAGACAGGCATGGCAGCGGAGACAAGCAGACGCAGCTTGGAACAAGGAAGCCCTAACCCCAACACCTGGGGAAGAAGCTATCTCCGTGGGTCGGAACTAGAACAAATCTGAACACTCCGTCTGAGGACAACCCAGGGCCCAGCTGCTGATCCTGTGAAACCCAACAACTTGGAGGTGTTGGTGAGACTACCCTGCTCAGCTGAAACCCATCTGGGAGAGGATTCAGATGCCTACAGTTTAAAGTCTGAAGAAACAAGATCAGCTGAGGAGTTGACAAATGAACAAAACGTGACCTGGGAACACAGAAGAAGGCGCTACCCAGTCACCAAACCAGATCACCAGAATCATAAGTATATAATTCACCGACTGAAATCAGCTGTCCCTGAAGAAACAGCCCAATAGCACCAATTTAACCAAGAACCCCTACTAAACCAAGACTAAAAATTAGAACAAGAGAGGCACTCTCAGACACAGACACCACCTGCACTGCACAGAGGAAGAGATGAGTAGACGCCAGTGCAAAAATACAGGCAACAGCATAAAGACCTATATGGCAACATCAGAACCTAGTGATTCTACACCTGCAAGACCTAAACATACCATGACAGAAGAAACAGAAGAAATCAACCCTAAAAATGACTTTAAGAAGATGATAGAGGCCCTTAAAGAAGAAATAAAACATTCCCTCAAAGAGGAAATAAAAACTTTCCTTAAAGAGGAAATGAAAAACTCCCTTAAAGAGGAAATAAAAACTTTCCTTAAAGAGGAAATGAAAAACTCCCTTAAAGAGGAAATAAAAACTTCCCTTAAAGAGGAAATGAAAAACTCCCTTAAAGAAATGGAAGAAAAAATGAACAAAAAATGGGAAGAAATCAAATCAAGCCAAGAAAAAGCAATTAAACAGATGAAAGAAACATTCCAAGATCTGAAAAATGAATTTGAGACAATAAAGAAAACACATGCTGAGGGAATGCTGGAAATAGAAATCCTGACTAAACGAACAGGAACTACAGAAACAAGCATAACCAACCAATTGCAAGAGATGGAACAGAGAATCTCTGACACTGAAGACACAATAGAGAAAATAGATTCGTCAGTCAAAGAAAACACTAAAGACAAAAAAGTCGTAACACAAAACGTCCAGGAAATTTGGGACACCATGAAAAGACCAAACCTAAGAATAATAGGGATAGAAGAAGGAGAAGAATACCAACTCAAAGGCACAGAAAATATATTCAACAAAATCATAGAAGAAAACTTTCCTAACCTAAAGAAAGAAATACCTATGAAGATACAAGAAGCTTACAGAATACCGAATAGGCTGGATCCAAAAAAAAAGTCCCCTCGCCACATAATAATCAAAACACTAAACACACAGAACAAAGAAAAAATATTAAGAGCCGCAAAGGAAAAAGACCAAGTAACATATAAAGGCAAACTCATCAGAATAAACCAGATTACTCAATAGAGACTATGAAATCAAGAAAATCATGGACAAATCTCATGCAGACACTAAGAGACCACGGATGCCAACCCAGACTATTATACCCAGCAAAACTCTCAATCACCATTGGCGGAGTAAACAAAATATTCCAGGATAAAACCAGATTTAATCAATACCTGTCCACAAACCCAGCCCTACAGAAAGCACTAGAAGGGAAAATTCAACCCAAAGAAGCTAAACACATCCATGAAAAATCAAGCAATAGATAATCCCACACCAACATACACCACAGAAGGACAACACAACACAACCACAAAAAATAACAGGAATTGACAATCACTGGTCATTAATATCCATCAACATCAATGGTCTCAAATAACCTATAAAAAGACACAGGCTAACAGAATGGATAAGAAAACAGGACCCATCCATTTGCTGCATACAAGAAACACACCTTAACTCCAAAGACAGACACTACCTCCGAGTAAAGGGCTGTGAAAAGGCTTTCCAAGCAAATGGACCTAAGAAACAAGCTGGTGTAGCTATCCTAATATCTAATAAAATAGACTTCAAACTAAAATCAATCAAAAGAGACCAGGATGGACATTACATATTTATCACAGGAAAAATCCACCAAGATGAAGTCTCAATTCTAAACATTTATGCTCCAAATACAAAAGCACCCACATTCATAAAAGAAACACTACTAAAGTTTAAAATGCACATCAAACCCCATACATTAGTAGTGGGAGATTTTAACACACCACTCTCACCAAAAGATAGATCTACCAGACTGAAACTTAACAAAGAAATAAAGGACCTAACAGATGTTATGACTCAAGTGGACCTAATAGATATCTACAGAATATTCCATCCTAACACAAAAGAATATACCTTCTTCTTAGCACCCCAGGGAACCTTCTCAAAAATTGACCACATGCTTGGACACAAAACAAATCTCAACAGATACAAAAAAATGGAATTACCTCCTGTAACTTATCAGACCACCATGCCTTAAAGTTAGACCTCAACAACAACAAAAATTACAGAAAACCCACAAACTCATGGAAACTGAATAATGCCCACCTGAAACATCAATGGGTCAAGGAAGAAATAAAGAAAGAATTTAAAGATTTCCTCGAATTCAATGAAAATGAAAGTACAACATACCCAAACTTATGGAACACTATGAAAGCAGTGCTAAGAGAAAAATTCATAGCTCTAAATGCACACATAAAGAAGATGGAGCAATCCCATACCAATGAATTAACAGCTCAACTGAAAGCTCTAGAACAAAAAGAAACAAACTCACCCAGGAGAAATAGACGCCAGGAAATAATCAAATTGAGGGCTGAAATCAACGAAATAGAAAACAAGAGAACAATACAAAAATCAATGAAACAAAGAGTTGGTTCTTTGAAAAAATCAACAAGATAGACAAACCTCTAGCCAAATTAACCAAAAAGCAAAGAGAGAGCACCCAAATTCACAAAATCAGAAATGAAAAAGGAGACATAACAACAGACAATGAGGAAATCCAGAGAATCATCAGATCATACTTCAAAAACCTGTACTCCACAAAAATGGAAAACCAGGAAGAAATGGACAATTTTCTGGACAAATACCACATACCAAAATTAAATCAAGACCAGATAAACCATTTAAATAGACCAATAACCCCTCAAGAAATAGAAACAGTCATCAAAAGTCTCCCAACCAAAAAAAGCCCAGGACCAGATGCTTTTAGTGCAGAATTCTACCAGACTTTCAAAGAAGAACTAATACCAATCCTCTTCAAAGTGTTCCACACAATAGAAACAGAAGGAACACTACCAAACTCTTTTTATGAGGCTACAATTACCCTGATACCCAAACCACACAAAGATGCAACAAAGAAAGAGAACTACGGACCAATCTCCCTCATGAACATTGATGCAAAAATACTCAACAAAATACTGGCAAACCGAATCCAAGAATACATCAAAACAATCATCCATCACGACCAAGTAGGATTCATTCCAGGGATGCAAGGATGGTTCAACATACGAAAATCAGTCAATGTAATACACCATATAAACAAACTGAAAGAAAAAAACCACATGATCATCTCCTTAGATGCTGAAAAAGCCTTTGACAAAATCCAACACCCCTTCATGATAAAGGTCTTAGAAAGATTAGGAATACAAGGAACATTTCTAAACATAATAAAAGCAATTTATAGCAAGCCAACAGCAAACATCAAATTAAATGGAGAGAAACTCAAAGCGATAAAACTAAATTCAGGAACAAGACAAGGCTGTCCACTCTCCCCATATTTATTCAATATAGTACTAGAAGTTCTAGCTAGAGCAATAAGACAACAAAAGGAGATCAAAGGGATACAAATTGGCAAGGAAGAAGTCAAACTTTCACTATTTGCAGATGATATGATAGTATACATAAGTGACCCCAAAAACTCTACCAGGGAACTCCTACAGCTGATAAACTCCTTCAGTAAAGTGGCAGGATACAAGATCAACTCAAAAAAATCAGTAGCCCTCCTATACACAAATGATAAAAGGGCCGAGAAAGAAGTCAGAGAAACATCATCCTTTACAATAGCCACAAATAATATAAAATACCTTGGGATAACACTAACTAAACAAGTGAAGGACCTTTTTGATAAGAACTTTAAATCTCTAAAGAAAGAAATTGAAGAAGATATCAGAAAATGGAAGGATCTCCCATGCTCATGGATAGGTAGGATTAACATAGTAAAAATGGCCATCTTACCAAAAGCAATCTACAGATTCAATGCAATCCCCATCAAAATCCCAACACAATTCTTCACAGACTTGGAAAGAAAAATACTCAACTTTATATGGAAAAACAAAAGACCCAGGATAGCTAAAAGAATCCTATACGATAAAGCAACCCTTGGAGGCATCACCATCCCTGACCTCAAACTCTACTATAGAGCTATAGTAATAAAAACAGCTTGGTACTGGTATAAAAACCGACATACGGACCAATGGAATCTAATTGAAGACCCTGACATTAATCCATGCACATATGAACACCTGGTTTTTGACAAAGGAGCCAAAACTATACAATGGAACAAAGAAAGCATCTTCAACAAATGGTGCTGGCATAACTGGATGTCAATATGTAAAAGATTACAAATAGATCCATATCTGTCACCATGCACAAAACTCAAGTCCAAGTGGATCAAAGACCTCAACATAAATCCAGTTACACTAAACTTAATAGAAAAGAAAATAGGAAGTACTCTTGAACACATTGGCACCGGAGACCATTTCCTAAATAAAACACCAACAGCACAGACCCTGAGCACAACAATTAATAAATGGGACCTCTCGAAACTGAGAAGCTTTTGCAGGGCAAAAGACACAGTCAATAAGACAAAAAGACAGCCAACAGATTGGGAAAAGATCTTCACCAACCCCACACCTGACAGAGGATTGATCTCCGCAATATATAAAGAACTCAAGAAACTAGACATCAAAGTACTGAACAGTCCAATTAAAAAGTGGGCTAAAGAGCTAAACAGAGAATTCACAAAACAAGAACTACAAATGGCTGAAAGACATTTAAAGAAATGCTCAACATCCTTAATCATCAGAGAAATGCAAATCAAAACGACTCTGAGATACCACCTTACACCTGTTAGAATGGCTACGATCAAAAATACCAATGACAACCAATGTTGGAGAGGATGTGGAGCAAAGGGAACACTCCTCCACTGTTGGTGGGAATGTAAACTTGTACAACCACTGTGGAAATCAGTATGGCGGTTTCTCAGAAAATTAGGAATCGAACTACCTCAAGACCCAGCCATCCCACTCTTGGGCATATACCCAAGGAATGCTGATTCACACCATAAAGATACATGCTCAGCTATGTTCATAGCAGCACTATTTGTAATAGCCAGAACCTGGAAACAACCAAGATGCCCATCAACGGAAGAATGGATGGAAAAAATGTGGTACATAAACACAATGGAGTACTACTCAGCAGAGAAAAACAATGAAAGCATGAAATTTGCAGGCAAATGGATGGAACTAGAAAAAATCATCCTGAGTGAGGTAGCCCAAACCCAGAAAGACAGTTATGGTATGTACTCACTCATAGGTGGATTCTAGATATAAAATAAAGAACAATCAGACCACAACCCATAGAACCATAGAGGCTATATATATAGCATGGAGGTCCCTAGGACGACTGGCATATAATAAATTTCAGTTTTACTCAATTATTGAAAAAAAATAGCCAAATGAGTGGAAACGGATGAACTATGAACCAAAGGCTGAGGGGCCCCCAGCTGGATCAGGCCCTCTGAATAGGTGAGACAGTTGATTGGCTTGATCAGTTTGGGAGGCAACTAGGCAGTAGGACCAAGTCCTGTGCTCATTGCATGAGTTGGCTGTTTGAAACCTGGAACTTATGCAGGGACACTTGGCTCAGTCTGGGAGGAAGGGACTGGACCTGCCTGGACTGAGTCTACCAGGTTGATCGCAGTCCTCGGGGGAGGATTGTCCTGGAGGAGGTGGGAATGGAGGGTAGGCTGGGGGTAAGGGGAGGGGGTGGGAGGGGGGAGAATAGGGGAACCCATGGCTGATATGTAGAACTGAATGGTATTGTAAAATAAAAAAAATATATATATATATTAAAAAAATTAAAAGGTGCTGGGCAGTGGTGGCGCATGCCTTTAATCTCAGCACTTGGGAGGCAGAGCCAGGCAGATCTCTATGAGTTCGAGGCCAGCCTGGTCTACAGAGTGAGTTCCAGGACAGGCTTCAAAGCTACACAGAGAAACCCTGTCTCAGAAAACCAAAATAAATAAATAAATAAATAAATAAATAAATAAATAAATAAATAAATAAAAATGAAAATAAAAATAAAAGGCTACAGTAGAATCTGAATATTAAGCCTCCGAGTGCCAAGTGGGATGCAGGCCAGGCAGTCTTGGGTTCCAACCTTGGAGACCATTTTTCATCTGTGTGCCTTTGGGAACTACACCTGTATTCTCTGAGCCTTAAGTTCATGGTAATTAACTCATATCTCTCCTCCTTTCTCAACAAGTAGCTGTTATTGTAATTATTACCTAAAGGATTCCTTTTGGGGTCCTGGAGCTTCCGGTTCCTCAGTTGGGGATTTCAAAGGCCATCTATGTCAGAATAACCTCCAACTTTGCTGCAATGTAAATTTTGAATGCAATGTCACAAAGACCTAGTGAATCAGAACCCCTAATAAGGTAACCTCAGTATTTTGCCACTCATCTCTGATAGAGACTAGACTTTGAGAACCTATGGCCTAGGTTAAAACAACAACAGCTTATATTCTAAAATGCTAAGTATATAGTAAATATACCATTTAGCCTCCACATTTTCCTGTGGCAAGTTCAATGGTGGCAATTTGTACTGTTATCCCAATACATTCATTAGGACATGGAAGAATGAAACAGTCCCAGACTGTGTCCCACGATGTCTATTCCCATAGCAGACATCATTAATCAAATGCTGACAGATATGTTGTCTTTATGTTACCGGAGTTCCAGACATCATTAATCAAACATTGTTTAGATAAACAATCATTGATGGCTTGCGGGAGGGATCTGTGAGCCTCTTGAGGTTTCTGGGACTGGAGGGTACCAGTTTCAGGGGAAGATTCCACCTTCTTGCCCCTGACTTTCTAGGTTCAGCCTGAAATAGAGGAGCTGGACCCCTCACCTTCCATGCCAGGACAGCAGGTTTCAGACAAGCACCAGCTAGGACGGTTGCAGTATTCACTGGATTATGACTTCCAGACTGGTCAGGTGGGTGTGAAGGAGGGAGAACGCTTGGGAAGTGTGTATGGGGGGTGTCTCAGGGGCTCCAGCCCTCCCTTCGTCGTTTAGGCCATGGGAGGGAGTCTGAAACATGAGTCCCTCCTCTGTGTCTGGGCACCTGCAGCTCCTGGTGGGCATCTTGCAAGCCGAAGGACTGGCAGCATTGGACCTGGGAGGTTCCTCAGACTCCTATGTGAGTGTCTACCTGCTGCCAGACAAGCGGAGGCGACATGAGACCAAGGTGCATCGGCAGACCCTGAATCCACACTTTGGGGAGACCTTTGCCTTCAAGGTGAGTTCTTGCTCCATGACCCCATGGTCCTCAGCCTGCCTCTAGTCCCTGGAGTGCCAAGGACTGACCCCTTCAGCTTGCCCTGGAAGGAGACACAGCTGAGTTTCAGCTGCCAGCTTGTGTGTGTATAGGCGGTAGAAAGCTGTTCCCTGGGATCCAGAATTATCCCTGGGAACACTGTCAATGCCTGGGAACAATGTCTGTTGCCTTGGTCCTCGGACACTCCTGTGTGTGTTCTGTTAACACCTGAGTTGTCTTCCGTGGATCCCCGTGCTTTATTGAGGTCCCTGGAACCTCGTTGCCCCATGTTATGGGGTATTTGGACTCTGTGAGAAGATGTGTCACTGTGGTTGGTTTAATAAAGAGCTGAATGGCCAATAGCTAGGCAGGAAGAGGTTAGGTGGGATTTCTGGGGACAGAGAGACTCTGGTAAAAAGAAAGGCAGAGTTGCCAGCCGGACACAGAGAGGAAACAGGAGGTGCAAGATGGAAGAGCGGTAATGCCACCTGACAGAACATAGATTAATATAAATGGTTAATTTAAGTTATAAGAGCTAGTTGAGACAAGCATAAACTAAAGGCTGAACTTTTATAATTCATAAGAAGTCCCTGTGTCATTATTTGTGAGCGGCAGCCCTCCTCTGGTTCCCCCGGAATATTCTATCCCTCACGCCCTCTTTCTCCCTGACTTCCTACCCCACCCCCTTGTGTTCCCCTCCACCAGGTCCCGTACGTGGAACTGGGGGGCAGTGTGCTGGTCCTGGCGGTGTATGACTTCGATCGCTTCTCCCGCAACGATGCCATCGGGGAGGTGCGGGTGCCCATGAGCCCTCCCATTTCCTCTTCTGTGGTGGTTTGAATAGGTATGGCCCCCAGAGACTCCTGGGTTTGAATGCTTGGTCCATAGGGAGTGGCACTATTGGGAGGCGTGGCCTTGTTAGAAGAAGTGTGTCACTGTGGGTGCGGGGTTTGGTGGTGGTGGTGGTGGAGGTGATGGTGGTGGTGGTGGTGGTGATGGTGGTGGTGATGGTGGTGGTGGTGGTGGTGGTGGTGGTGGTGATGGTGGTGGTGGTGGTGGTGATGGTGGTGGTGGTGGTGGTGGTGGTGGTGGTGGTGGTGGTGGTGGTTGGTGGTGGTGGTGATGGTGGTGATGGTGGTGGTGATGGTGATGGTGGTGATGGTGGTGGTGGTGGTGGTGGTGGTGGTGGTGGTGGTGATGGTGGTGGTGATGGTGGTGGTGATGGTGGTGGTGGTGGTGGTGGTGGTGGACTTGGATGTCTCCTATCCTCAAGCGAGGCCTAGTGTGGCATTCACTTCTGCTGCCTGTGGATCCAGATGTTGAACCCTCAGCTCCTTCTCCAGCACCCTGTCTGTCTGCACGCTGCCATGTCCTCCATGGTGATAGTGGACTGAACCTCTGAACTGTAAGCCAGCCCCAATTAAATGTTTTCCTTTAGAAGAGTTGCCGTGGCCTTGATGTCTCTTCCCAGCAATCAAACCCTAACTGAGACACGTCCCCACCACCCAGATCCTCTTACTATAGATTGGGACGGCCAAAATGTCATGCCTACTGCATTATGAGCACACCCCTTCACTCACATGCACAGGACCTAAGGACTAGAAACACATGGGGCTTCTATTTCTGTCCCAGTTGAGGGATAGCCTCAGCTACAGTCTCCTTTGTTTATCTGTTGTGATTAGGATGTGAAATGTCCTCATAGGATACAGTGTTTGAACTCTTTTTTTTGTTTGTTTGTTTGCTTGTTTTAGGATAGGGTTCTTCTGTGTAGCCCTAACTGTTCTGGATCTTGCTCTGTAGACCAGGCTGGCCTCCAACTCACAGAGATCACCTGCCTCTACCTCTTGAGTGCTGGGATTAAAGGCATGCGCCACCGCGGCCTGACCAGTGTTTGAACTCTTGATCCCAACAATTAGTACTGTGGGGGGACCTTCAGGAGGCAATGCCTACTTGGCTGAAGTGGGTTGCTGGAAGGCCAGCCTTGAGGGTCTGACTAAATCTGGGTCCTACATCCTGATCTCAGATATGTGAATAAGTCAGATTACAACCTCCCACTGCCATGCCTCTCTGGGGATGGTCTGTGCCTTCTCCAGCCATGAACCCAAAAGACCTCCTTAAACTGTTTTTGTTGGGTATTTTAACCACTTGTAGAAAAAAATTAATAATACATTGCATTTCCCTTCCCCAGCCAGCCTTAGCTGGACTTGAAAATAATTTTATTTATTTATATTTTACATATGAGTGCTCTGCATGTATATCTACATGCCAGAAGCTGGCATCAGATCTCATTACAGATGGTTGTGAACGACCATGAGTATTCTGGTATTTGAACTCAGGACCTCTGGAAGAACAGCCAGTGTTCTTAACCACTGAGCCATCTCTCCAGCCCCAGAGTGACCTTTTAAATTAAATTATTTTTTATTTTATGTGTATGGATATTTCTCCTGCATGTATATCTGTGCAGCACATGCGTGTGGTGCCCACAGAGTTCAGAAGAGGGAGTTAGATCCCCTGGAACCGGAGTTACAGA